>NW_027331947.1:1356306-1497639 GCF_048418815.1 Hemitrygon akajei
ACTGACAGATACAGAATGAAACCCACACTCTCACACTGTAGCAGAGACTGACAGATACAGAATGAACCCCACAATCTCACACTGTAACAGAGACAGAGAGATACCGAATGAAACCCACCCTCTCACACTGTAACAGAGACTGACAGATACAGAATGAACCCCACAATCTCGCACTGTAGCAGAGACTGACAGATACAGAATGAAACCCACACTCTCACACTGTAACAGAGACTGACAGATACAGAATGAAACCCATACTCTCACACTGTAACAGAGACTGACAGATACAGAATGAAACCCACACTCACACACTGTAACAGAGACTGACAGATACAGAATGAAACCCATACTCTCACACTGTAGCAGAGACTGACAGATACAGAATGAAACCCACACTCTCACACTGTAACAGAGACTGACAGATACAGAATGAAACCCATACTCTCACACTGTAACAGAGACTGACAGATACAGAATGAAACCCACACTCTCACACTGTAACAGAGACTGCCAGATACAGAATTAAATGCTCATGAAATTAAAAAAACAACAGGTAATAATGACGATCCAGAAGATTTGAATGCTAGCAGGATGGAGATTAGGATCGAAATTACGAAGCTCTGAGGTGCCCTAAGAAGGCCTTTCCGAGCAGTATTGATGAAAACCACAAGGCTGTCTAAAAGTATGTGAAGAGCAAGATGATAAAATGTGAGAGAATAGTACCAATCAATGGGGAGCGTGGAAAAGTGTGTCGGGAACCGGAGGAGATAACAGAGACACCTAATGAATACTTTACTTCAGCATTCACTGCGAAAAAAAGGATCTTTACGATTGTAGAAATGACTTGCAGTGGACTGAGAAGATTAAGTGTGTAGCTGTTAAGGAAGAGGATGAACTTGTTAGAACGAATGAGGCGAACCCAAGTGCAGGACACAGGCACGGAGATTTGGTTAGGATGGAGACGTAAACGGCAAACAGGAGGGAGAGCAGGTAAGCAGGAGTCGTCGGACAGAATTTATCTTGACTCGGATCCTAGAGAAAGAAACGGCGGACAAAACCCTTCTTAGTATGGAGACAGGGTTACACTGAAGTAAAACTTTAGAAGTCTTACCTTTGCGCGGAGAGGCTGGGTTTCACAGGTAAACCTCTGAACTGGAATTGCACTTAGAAAACTGATCTTCACACGAAGAGACGGAGTTTCACAGGTAATTCTCGATACTGAAGAAAAAACTTAGATCATACTATCCTAAGCGGTCGGTAAACGTTAATCACCACACAGGCAAAACCAACGATCTGGCAACTAGTGGTTGTGCCGCTAGGGCTTTTACGCTGCAGGTCCTGATGGAAACCAGGTGTGTCGTCATCAAAGGGATTTCGGAGCAAATAGGAAATTAGCGGTCGGAACCGTAGCATAATGAAAGGAAAGTTCAAGCAAATACGGAATTAACGATCAGGACCGTGATAGCACACACCACTCCCCGCCCCCCGCAAGGGAGGCTCCACCAGGCTTGTCCAGGTTGTCTCGATGAAAATCACGGATGAGGGAAGGGGTCAGGATGAAGGAGCGGGGAATCTAGGTGCACTCCTCCGGTCCGGATCCCTCCCAATCGACCAGGTACTGGAGACCCCTGTCTCGGTGGCGCACATCCAGTATTCGCCAGACGTTATATGCTGGGTAGTCATCAACAATCAGGGCGTGTGGAGGGGGTTCGGCAGGAGGGCACAAAGGGCTGACAGTTACCGGTTTCAGTTGGGAGACGTGGAATATAGGAAGAATGTGTATAGATTTTGGCAGTTTGAGTCTGACACCCGAGGGGTTGATTATAATCTCGAATGGTCCAACGTAGCGAGGGGCGAATTTCTTGGGTTCATCCTTAAGGGGGATGTCTTTTGACGAGAGCCAAACCTTCTGCCCAGGCAGATAATTGGGTGCAGGAATTCGATGGCGATCGGCAATCCTCCGGTTGCAGTCGGCTCAACCGAGCAATACCGCGCATGCATCCTTCCAGATCTTGCGGCACTGGCGGAGACGGGCCTGACTGAAGGCACAGTCATGTCATCTTCATGTACGTGAAACAGAGGGGGTTGGTAACTGAAGGAGCATTCGAAGGGCGACATTCCAGTGGCAGTGCTGAGCAGGGAATTGTGGGCGGACTCTACGCAAACGAGATGTGTGCTCCAGGATTACAGGTTGCTGGCGGTTATGCAGCGCAGTGCTGCTTCCAAATCCTGGTTCTCTCGTTCTGTTTGACCATTAATCAGCGGGTGGAAGCCGGAATACAGACTTACTGAGGCTCCAAGGGCTTGACAAAAGGATATCCAGACTTGAGAGATGAATTGCGGACCCCGCTCAGATATAATGTCCGAGGGAATTCCATGATAACGGAAGATGTGATGAAGAAGGAGGTCGGGTGCTTCGGCTGTAGGGAGTTTGGGAAGTGTTAGGAAGTGCACAGGTTTGGAGAAGCGGTCCATCACGGTGAGTGCGGCAGTGATCCCATGTGAAGGGGGTCGTCCCGTAATGACATTCAGCTCAATGTGAGACCAAAAGCGGCTAGGGAAAGGTAGGGGACGAAGCAATCCAGCAGGTGGTCGGTGTGAGGCTTTTACACGGGCACACACAGAACAGGCAGAGACGAAGGAACGAGTGTGAGCATCCATGAAGGGCCACCAGAAATGTCTCTTCAGAAGGGATAGAGTCCGATCAATCCCGGGATGGCAGGCGAAACGAGAAGTGTGCCCCCACTGGAGAACCTGAGACCGAACAGCGTCAGGCACGAAGAGACGACAATCGGGTCCATTCCCTGGGTCAGGCTGAGTCCGCTGGGCCTCGCTGACTATGGATTCGATCTCCCAGGTGAGGGCAGCCACCACACCGGATGGTGGAAGGATGGTCTCGGGGTTGGGAAGCCCTACTCGGAGACATATTGACGACAGAGAGCATCGGGCTTCCCGTTCTTGGGACCAGGACGATAGGCGAGTGTGAATCTGAAACGGCCAAAAAGTAATGCCCAAAGTGCTTGGCGGGATTTCAGGCGTTTGACATTTTGGAGTTATGCGAGGTTCTTGTAGTTCTTCCAGACGATGAATGGATGTTCAGCGCCCTCTAGCCAATGTCTCCACTCCTCCAAAGCGAGTTTGACGGCCAGTGTCTCCCGGTTCCCTACGTCGTAGTTCCGTTCGGCGGGGTTTAGGCGGCGAGAGAAGGAGGCGCAGGGATGGAGCTCTTGGTCTGGGTTGGAGCGTTGGATGAGGAACTGTCCCACGCCAGAGTCGGAGGCGTCGACTTCCTCAATGAATTGACTAGAAGGGTCAGGTTGGGCCAGGATGGGAGCGGAGGTGAAAGCATCTTTAGCTCCGAATAGGCCGATTCCGCATTGGTGGTCCAGTTTGAAGGGGTCGCAGGAGAGGTGAATCGAGTAAGGGGCGCTGCCACCCGGCTGTAATCCCTGATGAAGCGACGGTAGAAATTTGCGAACCCCAGAAATCGCTGGAGTTGCTTAAGCGTCGTGGGGTTTGGCCACTCCGCCACTGCCCGTGTCTTTTCGGGATCCGCCCTCAATTGCCCGCTCTCAATGATGTACTCCAGCAAACTGACGGAACGGGCATGGAACTTGCACTTCTCTGCCTTAACGAATAGCTTGTTCTCCAAAAGCCTCTGAATAACCTGATGGACATGGTGGGTGTGTTCCTGAAGACTGCGGGAGAAGATTGAGATGTCGTCCAAATAAAAGAAAACGAAACGGTTAATAAATTCCGTAAGGACATAGTTTATCAGGGCTTGGAAGACAGCGGGGGCATTGATGAGGCCGAATGGCATGATCAGGTATTCGAAATGACCAAGAGGGGTGTTACAAGCTGTTTTCCCACTCATCTCCCTCCCTTATCCTGACCAGGTGATAGGCACTCCGCAGGTTCAACTTAGAGAACATTGTGGCTCAAAGGCAGAGTTGATCAGGTGCAGTGGACACTTATTCTTTATAGTAATGCTACTCAGGCCACGGTAGACAATGCAGGGTCTCAGTGAGCTGTCCTTCTTCCCCACAAAGAAGAATCCTGCGCCTACAGGGGAAGATGAGGGTCGGATAATGCCCGCCGCGAAAGAGTCATTTTGGTAAGCCTCCTTTGCTTCCCTTTATGGTCGGGCAGGTCATACAGCCGACAGATGAGTAGAGGGACCCGGGGAGAAGGTCCCACGCTGTAAATTGTCCAGAATGTCCCGTTACTAACATGACTCAGTATGTTTCATCATACTACTTTGCGGCGTTCGTAACAGGAGCCAACGGATGTGATCCCAGAAACGGAGAGAGGGTGAAGACCGCGAAGACCAGTTTAGGAAAGCGAGATCGAGGATACGGTGTGGGAAGGAGAGTGGTTAAGCAGGCGTGGTGAGAGAGGTCAGCGAGACGACACGGGTTGCTTGTTTCTGAAGGACGTTAGAATGGAAGCGCTGTAATCCCAGAATTCCCTGCAGGAAGGAAAGTCCTCTAATCGCTCAGTGCATTTATGGACAGTATTCTCTGACTCACACTTTCCGACCTCATCCCAGTATCTCTCTCAACCCGTAGTGTCTATTTCTCTCCCAAGTATTTTAATTTCGCGTCTCTCTGTATCCACCAGTCTCCCCAACCCTCCCCCCCCCTCCTGCCAATTTCTCTTCCTACCCGCTTTCACTCATATCCACCCCTGTCTTGGGCTTTCCCCTTCCGAGTTCTCTTCTAATCTTCCTCCTCACATTGATCTTTCCACATCACAAATATCTGTTCTCACTCCAGATCTCACGAGTTCCCCGGTCTCCCTCCCCCTGGTCTTTCTTCCTCTACCCTCGGTCTCTCCCTCTACCCCGCCCCACCCGGTCTCGCTCAGTTTCTCTCCCCCACTGCCGTTTCTCCTCTCCTAAAATCTCGGCTGCGTCTCTCTCCCTCCCGTCCTTCTCAGACTCTCGCCGCCGTCTCTTTACATTCCCCAGTCTCTTTCTCCTCAGTGAGGAAGACTAACGGAGCATTAAGCGGGATCTGGACCAATTTGAACAACGGGCTGAAAAACGGCGGGTCGCATGTAACACATACACAAGAGTCAGATGTTGCACTTTGGGAGGACCAGCCAGGGTTGATCTGACACAATGAGAAACAGGGCACTGAGGAGTCCGATAGAACAAATGAATCTGGGAATGCAGGTCCATATTCAATGGAAGTTGTGGCGCAGTTAGAAAGCTTTTCGTACATTGGCCCTCATAGACGAAAGTACTAAGTACAGGAGTTGGGCTGTTATGTCGATGCTGTTTAAAAAATTATTGAGGCCTAATTTGGAATAATGTTGTGTTTTTGCTCAACTACCAACAGGGCAGAAATAAATACGTTTGAACGAATGCAGAACAAAGTTACACGGCTATTGCCGGGACTGGATGTTTTGAATTAAATGGAACGATTAGGTATGTTAGCACTTTATTCCCGAGCGGGCAGAAGACTGAGGGGAGATTATGATAGAGGTATACAACATTAAGACGCGTATAGAGAGTATAAATGCAAGCGGGCTTTCTCCACTGATGTTGGGCGAGAATACAACTGGAGATCACGGGTGAAGGGTGAAATGTGAAATGTTTAAGGAAAATAGGAGGGGAAGCTTCTTCACCCAGATGGACTCCAAAGTGTAGACAGTGCTGCCTACGAAAATGGTTATTGAGATTCCGATGTGAACGTTTCAGAGATGACTGGATAGGTACTGGTATATGGATGGCCACGGTCCGGATGAGGTCGATGGCAGTAGGCAGTTTAAATAATTCCTCATTGACCTGACGGGCTGAAGACCCTGTTTCTGTGCGGTGGTTTCCTCTGGCTGTCTGACTGTATACCTGGGTTAGAGCTTTAGTGTCTCACAGCACCGACCAATCTAGAAAGTCGTTGATACTGTTCGATCCCTCTGTCCTTGCACACACTGAAGCGCAGATGTGAGATGATGAAGGATGGAAGCTTTGGAAATTGTTTATTCTGTATTCTCCAATAGCCTGCGATGGTTTTAAAGGAAGACAAGTGTCAGCCCGAATATTTGCTTTGCCTTCGCTGCGTTTTTAGTTTGTGTAGTTCTGTGTGTTTCATTTATTATTAATTTCAGAGGGAGACACGGATTCCACACCTGCCATGTGGATTCAGGGTAAAATGGATCGAAATATGAGCGTATCTACACCCGATACAATAAAACCACGATTCAGAGATAAATTGGCATTAGGATAACTTGATGCGTACTTGAACTGGGAATTTGGAATTGGCATTTTGGAAGGCAAGTTATTTTAATAAACAGAAAAACCTTCTGCTGAACACTTTGAAATGCTGTTTTTAAGTTGTAGGGCTCCATTGGAAATGATTGCTTTGAAGTCATTGTTGCATCTGCCCTGTATTATGTAAATGAAAGGTTAGATTAGATAACGTGTCGGTTCAGTCAATAGCTGAGCGATCTGCTTACGTCTTCAGCCCTATTAGATAACGTGCCGGTCCAGTCAATAGTTCAGCGATTTGCTTACACCGTCACCCCTAATTCCATTAACTTTCCAGCAGTTGCTGGGTGGTCAGATTAAATCGCTTATTTCCCTCAGCCCTGTTTCTCGGAACACTGTAACTGCAGAGTCCAAAATAGAGTTGTAACTTGTACCACAAT
The DNA here is from genome assembly GCF_048418815.1 of Hemitrygon akajei. Taxonomy (NCBI): domain Eukaryota; kingdom Metazoa; phylum Chordata; class Chondrichthyes; order Myliobatiformes; family Dasyatidae; genus Hemitrygon; species Hemitrygon akajei. Next base: position 1,362,958 of record NW_027331947.1, read on the forward strand.
TTCGACCTACCGTGCGGAACACGGTTGTCCGCTCTCTTCCAGCAAGAATTCACCCTATCTACTACATGATCAACCTTCTGTTAGGAAGCCAAATCTGAATCAACGCAACCAGGTTTCCTTCGATCCCAAGCCTCCTGACTTTCTGAGTGAGTCTACTATGGGGAAATGATCAAACGCCTGACCAGAATTAATGCTCCCACATCGACTGTCCTGGTTCATCTGTTGGTTTTATTTTCTTTTTTTTTTTCAAATAACTCAATCTGACTCATGAAGGACAACATGCAATGTTGTCTCTCCGTAGCCAGACTACGTTCCTCCAAATATTCATAATTTCCTTCTTCAATAATCCTCTCCAGGAGTTTACCCACTACTGATGTGAGGCTCCCTTGTCTGTAATTCCAAGAGGTATCCCTATTATCTTTAGTCAACAAATAAACAATATTTTCCAACCCCCCCCCCCACCCCCAAGTCATCTAGTTCTACTTCCGTGGCCAGCGAAGACAGAAAGATCCTGACCAAAAGCTCCTAATATCTTCTCTCGCTTTCCCAAATTACCTGGACTATATCCCTTCTGTCACTGGGGAATCATCCATCATAATGTTTTCGAAGTTTCCCCCGAATCCTCTTTCTGAGCGTCTGCCGTTTTACGCTGTGTTCACATTCATCAATGTATTCAGTGAGGAGCTTCAGTGCCTTTTTGGACTCCAGATACAAGTTTTCCTCTGATCTGCCCAGACTCTCTCCAGTCTCCGCCTGTTCTTCACAGTGCAATTCGCAAAGAACTTCTCAAGTCCCCTTCTACCTCTTCTAACTCCATTGTTTATTTTTTCCTTTCTACATTTTGACCCGTTATATCCTTACCTGATTCTTTCTTCCTAATTTTTTAGTATCGTTCTTTCTTCCTCTTGAAGAGTTGTTCCAACTTTCTTGTCACCCAGAGTTACTTTACGCTATCATCCTTTCCCTGCTTCAGGGAGACAAGCCTATACTGAACCCTATGTCAGTACTCCCAATACAATCCCCTCATATTTGTTGCGCATTTCCCTGAGTACATCATTTCCCAATTTACTTTCCCAAGTTGCTGCCAGGTCGCACCATAATTCGCTGATCCCCAATTAAATAGATCCCATGCTCCCTGATCAAGGTAAATGAAGGGGAGTTGTGCCCTGTTGTTCTGTAATGCTGAGCCGCGGAAAGATCTGTCACCTGATCCGTTTCCCTTTTCTAATATTAGATCCGGTACGGACTGTTCGCTAGTCCACCTCTCTTCTCATAGTGACATTAATCCTTCCTGGCCACAACTGAGAAATTATGCTATAACGAAACTTTTTACCTTAGGGAGTTGCCAAAGAATATTATGGAAGTTTCAGTTACCCATGCCAATAATATGGCAAATGTCCATGTCCCGCTTCCTGATCGGTTCCTCACTGTTCCCGTTGCAAGTTTTTTTTTCTTTTGTTAGAGGGGCTGCTGTATAGAATAGTCCAAGTGAGGTGATCACATATCTCTGTTTGTCTCACTGTTGCCCTCCGTATCTGCAGCTGCGATACTATCCCTGGTTTCCCATCGCACTCACTTTCCACTTTGTTACCCGAATCTGCCCATTTTGAAACATCTAAACCCCGGAAATTCCTGAAGCCATCCCTGCCCTTGTGACAGTCGAGTGTCTGTGATAGTTTGGAACATACTTCAACCATTGTAACAATCACGCCAGCCGCATTGAGCGTTTGTATTGCTACCTACCTGAACTGTATGACGTCAGCAATACTCCGCCAATTCTGCATTTTCCGGAACCCCAGGCATATGATTGTTTGAATTAATGACATATTTGCCAAGCCTGTTCATTGTAAAACGGCTTTATTTGAAAACTCCGCTGAATCGTCAGTAGACACGGGCGTTATCTACACAGATGGCCATTTAATGTAAACACATACTTCATTCCATTCCTCAGCTCTTCTCTGAATTTCCTCTGTGTCAGTGTATAGATACAAGTATTGGTACACATGCTGAACATTTGCAACATGGACCCAAATTGCTGTAGGATGTATACCGGGGAACTCAAATATCTGTCCTGGTAATAATAGTTTTGCGCTTGCCATTTCAGAGAATAGGCTACAGAGGGCATCCAAAATAATATGAAATTAGCTGATATAGAAAACAGCAAAATCATCGATTTTCTGCGTTTTTCCACCTCGGCATCTTTCTGATTGTCGCCGCTGTGCCGAAGCCTTCTGCGGACTCTATTTGCCACAACGATATGCCTTACGTTTAACCCGTTAAACACCAGGATTAAGGCTATTGGTATCAATGGTGTTAAAATACCATCCAGTAATGCGTATCCTCTCCACACGGGTGAATTAGCGTACTCATATGTGAGGGCGCAACGCCAGGGCATGTTGTCAATGATGACGTAAGGTTCAATGGCAAAGTAAAAGGGGGCACATTTCCCGCAGCTCACTATAACAACGGTCACGATAACCACCGTTGCTGTTCTCTCGGTGCAGTATCGCTCCCGCAGCTTTCGGCAACATATTGCGATGAAGCGATCGAAGGTAAAACTGACCGTAAACCAAACAGAACAGTCCCTCGTTACAACCCGAAATACAAGTGTCAGTGCGCATACAGGAGTGATGAGCAGGGATTTGGAATAAATGTAGATATTGTTGGTCTGTTCCACTAAAGCAACAACGATAACCACCATTAGATCCGCTGCTGCCATTCCAACCAGGTAACGGGTGATGCATTTGGAGAGTCCGCATTTTCCCCGAGACAGGATCACAATCGCCGTTAAATTAACTGCAAGAAATTTGGAAATAAAATAGAAATATGGTCAGCTCCCTGAATGCCCCCATTCTACCGATGCTATGCAGGTTATGGTCTGTTTGGAAGTGGAAAGCGGCAATCCAGTGTGTGCGGTCTCGGTCGCTGCACTCCGGCTGGAGGACAATGACGGATGTGAGTGTCAGTGGATTGGCGACATTCCCACAGTTTCGAGCGAGGCATCCGAGTTCCACGACTCACGTACCGGTGAGCAGTCGATCGCTCCTGTAAACAACACCATTTCCATTATTAGAGGTGAAATAGCTGAAGGGATTGTTTGTAGCCGTGACAAAGTGGCATCATGGAGATATAAAGCACGAGTGCTCATTTACTGACTCACGGAAGAACAGTCCTACATGTTGGAAATATACTGGACCTTCATTTAAATAAACTGCCACGTAGTTATATGGTCGAAGAGTCTGCACTGATAGAGACTCGGACCTAGAAAAGCAGAGACCAGCATCACTTAAGAAAGCCTAGGGTGGTTAAATTATGAAACTGTGGCAATGGCGGCACCAACATAATTGACAGAAGAAGAAAACACTGCGATCGAAGTACGGAAAATGGAAATAAAACCATTAGATGCCTGAATCCTCCATTCCGGAAACACGTTTCAGACGACGGTAGAATCTGTGCTCAGTAACAGTGCGGATACCGCAGCAGAGTAACGACGGCACCATACATAAAGTGACCAGCTCCGGCATCTTACCGGGGACACCAACCGCTACAAGTGTGGGATAGAAAATGGCCGCGATGTAGTAAATCGCCGCATATCCCATATTCCGTCAGAAGCAGCGTTCAGTTGTACGGTACGTTTCAGCTGCTCAGATGGACTGGTGATCGGTTTAGCGGACTTTTATTGAGGTGAGAGCAATTCCACTGAGGCAATTAGCGTGGCGATCACGTCAGGGACATGAGTGACGACCAACTGCACAAACAATAACGTTAAACTATTTTTACTCAATGTCCCTGTGTCATTAATTTTACTCCTCAAGGGATACTGCAATCTATTTACTTTAAAACAAAACATGATGTGAATTTTCCATGTTAATTTCCATGATACATGGCTTCAGCTATTTAAGTAGGACTTTTTTTGTATCTATGTTACTTTTAAAGTCGTCATGCATATTGAAGTCGATTTATTGTGTAATATTTGACCGTGCACATTCGCTTCTGAAATTGAGGGAAGGAGTTTGTTCTGGCGGGTGAACTGGAGAACACTTCTTTATTAAAGGGGAACATCCGTTCATTCTTTTCTTTCGTTCATTCCAGTCATTCCGGGCGGTGTGAGTGATGGAATTGACAATGCCAGCTGACATGTATTACAATAACACTGCACTTCTATTCCTCCAAACAATTTAAAAGATCGACAGTGATATTCCAGAGGCCTGTGATCAAAAAGGGAACGTGTCCTGGGAAATTAGCGAGGGCTGAGGACAGTTTGAAGAACAATGATTTCCAGCGCACACATGGGCCGTTTGGCAGGAACCTGACCTCTGCCAGTGAATGACCTGACCACCACATACCCGTGACGTGCGATGCATTCTATTTAACTTTAAAGATATGCTCAAACCAGCTACAATTCTACCAGCATTTTGTCATCCATTCTATGTTTGAACAAAAGTAACAGGTAAAATCTGTGAACATTCCGCAGGTTTTCAGGATATTAATTGCCACGTAGTTGTCTGTTTTTCTCCTGATCTGCTTTCCGGTATATTGTCTTTCATACAAACATAGAAAACCTACAGCACAATATAGGCCCTTCGGCCCACAACGTTGTGCCGAACATGTCCCTACCTTAGAAATTAATAGGTTTACCCATAGCTCTCTATTTTTCAAAGCTCGATGTACCTATGCAAAAGTATCTTAAAAGACCCTATCGTATCCGCCTCCACCACCGTTGTTGGCAGCCCATTCCACGCACTCGCCACACTCTGCGTAAAAAAAACATACCCCTGACATCTCCTCTGTACATACACCCAAGCACCTTAAACCTGTGTCCTCTTGCGTCAGCCATTTCAGCACTGGGAAAAAGCCTTGAAACTTGGTTCGAAAAAAGAGGGATGTCTACAATAGATATAGGCAGCATGGAGTAAAGGAATTGCTCGAGGAATATAAAGAATGTAAAAGGAAACTTAAGAAAGAGATTAGAAAAGCTAAAAGAAGTTACGAGTTTGGTTTGGCAAATAAGGTGGAAGTAAATCCGAAAGGCTTCTACAGTTATATTAAAAGCAAGAGGATAGTGAGGGATAAAATTGGTCCCTTAGAGAATCAGGGTGGTCAGCTATGTGTGGAGCCGAGGGAGATGGGAGAGATTTTGAACGATTTCTTCTCTTCGGTATTCACTAAGGAGAAGGATATTGAATGGTGTAAGGTGTGGGAAACAAGTAAGGAAGTTATGGAACCTATGACAATTAAAGAGGTGGAAGTACTGGCGCTTTTAAGAAATTTAAAAGTGGATAAATCTCCAGGTCCTGACCGGATATTCCCCAGGACCTTGAGGGAAGTTTGTGTAGAGATAGCAGGAGCTCTGACGGAGATCTTTCAGATGTCATTAGAAATGGGGATTATGCCGGGGGATTGGCGTATTGCTCATGTGGTTCCATTGTTTAAAAAGGGTTCTAGAAGTAAACCTGGCAATTATAGACCTATCAGTTTGACATCAGTGGTGGGTAAATTAATGGAAAGTATTCTTAGAGATAGTATTTATAATTATCTGGATAGACAGGATCTGATTAGGAGTAGCCAGCATGGATTTGTGCGTGGAAGGTCATGTTTGACAAACCTTACTGAATTTTTTGAAGTAGTTACGAGGAATGTTGACGAGGGTAAGGCAGTGGATGTAGTCTATATGGACTTCAGCAAGGCCTTTGACAAAGTTCCACATGGAAGGTTAGTTAAGAAGGTTCAGTCGTTAGGTATTAATGCTGGAGTAATAAAATGGATTCAACAGTGGCTAGATGGGAGATGCCAGAGAGTAGTGGTGGATAATTGTTTATCGGGATGGAGGCCGGTGACTAGCGGGGTGCCTCAGGGATCTGTTTTGGGCCCAATGTTGTTTGTAATATACATAAATGATCTGGAAGATGGGGTGGTAAATTGGATTAGTAAGTATGCTGATGATACTAAGGTAGGAGGTGTTGTGGATAATGAGGTGGGTTTTCAAAGCTTGCAGGGAGATTTATGCCGGTTAGAAGAATGGGCTGAACGTTGGCAGATGGAGTTTAATGCTGAGAAGTGTGAGGTTCTACCATTTTGGCAGGAATAATCCAAATAGAACATACAGGGTAAATGGTAGGGCATTGAGGAATGCAGTGGAACAGAGAGATCTAGGAATAACAGTGCATAGTTCCCTGAAGGTGGAGTCTCATGTAGATAGGGTAGTGAAGAAGGCTTTTGGAACGCTGGCCTTTATAAATCAGAGCATTGAGTACAGAAGTTGGGATGTAATGTTAAAATTGTACAAGGCATTGGTAAGGCCAAATTTGGAATATTGTGTACAGTTCTGGTCACCGAATTATAGGAAAGATATCAATAAATTAGAGAGAGTGCAGAAACGATTTACTGGGATGTTACCTGGGTTTCAACACTTAAGTTACAGAGAAAGGTTGAACAAGTTAGGTCTCTATTCATTGGAGCGTAGAAGGTTGAGGGGGGATTTGATCGAAGTATTTAAAATGTTGAGAGGGATAGATAGAGTTGACGTGAATGGGCTGTTTCCATTGAGAGTAGGGGAGATTCAAACGAGAGGACATGATTTGAGAGTTAGGGGGCAAAAGATTCAGGGAAACACGAGGGGGTATTTCGTTACTCAGAGAGTGATAGCTGTGTGGAATGAGCTTCCTGTAGAAGTAGTAGAGGCCAGTTCAGTTGTGTCATTTAAGGTAAAATTGGATAGGTATATGGACAGGAAAGGAGTGGAGGGTTATGGGCTGTGTGCGGGTAGGTGGGACTAGGTGAGATTAAGAGTTCGGCACGGACTAGGAGGGCCGGAACGGCCTGTTTCCGTGCTGTGATTGTTATATGGTTATATATGGTTATCCACACGATCAATGCCTCTCATTACCTTATAAACCTGAATCAGCTCACATCTCATCCTCCGTCGCTCCTAGGATAAAAGGCCGAGTTCACTCAACTGTTTTCATAAAACAATCGTCACTATAAGCATGTACAGAACAGCGGATGTGCTCAAGCTCACCTGTCAATCACACTTCCTTCTGCTCCTGCAGTGCACCGCTCCGTGCCGATTGTGGTTCTCGTACCGATGAGCGGTCCTCGGCTTATTGGAGGAAGTCTCTTCACTCTGTTTCCATTGTGGAACTCGCACTAATGTGCGGCCGTCGGTTGATTCGAGCAAGTAGTACCTCTGCCTTCAAATGTATTCTCCCAAAGAGAAACACCTCGTAACATTCAGATTGAGCTCCATATGTAACTTCTCAGGGCTGCTCTGCGTCCTGTCACTGTCCTGTTGAAATCGGTGACATCCTTCTAAAATCATTTATAAAAACCCAAAAGCCGGGGGTCTGAAACTGATCCGTGCAGGACACCACTGGTTACCGACATCCAGGGAGAAAACGCTTGATCTACAACTACAGTCTGCCTTCTGTGGGCGTCCGTCCTGAATCCACCAGCCAACTCTCCCTGGATAACAAGCCTTCTGACGCTATGAACGGTCCTACCATGGTTAACCGTTTCAAATGCCTTATTAAGATCTATTTATACCTGATAAACTTTTCTACCTTTACCAATCTGTTTTGTCACATCGTCACAGAATTGAACCAGGCAGTGAGCTATGACCTGCCACTCCCAAAGCCATTCTGATTCTCCGAAATCAAGTTCTCCCAAACCTTGCAAATTCGGTTTCTTGGAATGTTCTCCAATAATTTGCCCGTCACTGAAGTAGGATTCACTGGGCTATGATATACAATGGTATCTTTACTCCCTTTCCCGAGCAAAGAGATAGTATTTCCATCTCCAATCTCCTGATAGTGCATGTGCGGCAGTGATAACGCAAAGGTAATCGCCAAGGGCGCAGCAATCTCGTCCTCCGCCTCCCACCGTAACCTGGGGTTTCTCGCAACCTCACAAGAGGACTTATCTATCCGAATGTTTTTCAATCGTTCCTGTGCATCCTCTTTTCTAACCTCGTCCAGTTGTCGCACGTAAGCCCGTTTGACGCTTCCTCACAAACGCCAGGATCTCTCACTGGTGAAAATTGAAGTGAAGTCCTCATTAAGGACCTGTCCCACCTCCACCAGCTGCAGCCGTAAGTTTCATCTCTATCCCTGACCGGTCCTACTCTCACTCTAGTCACCCTCTTCTTCACACACAACCAGAATGTCGTGGGGTTTTCATTAATCCCGCTGTAGGCCTTCTGTAGAGGTTTCAAGTTCCCTAATTCCATTCTTTAGTTCGTCCCTGGCTGCCTTGTAACTCTACAGCCGTGTCCGATCATAGCTTTCTGAACCTGGTCAGTTTAATTCTTTCTCTTAACTAGATGAACATCTCTGTCAAACATAGTGTCTTCACCTACCCAGAACCCTTTGTATGTGCTGCCTAAAGTACCTCCTCATTTCCGTTGTGCATTTTCCAGGGTGCATCCATTCCCAGTTTTTGCTCTGAGATTCCAGCCTAAAACATCGTAATTCCATTTAGCTAATTCATTAATTTGGAAACTTCGGTCCTATGGGGAGATAGCAGGACAGTGCCGTCAGTTCGGGGACTGACATAGGTTCGTAGGGAGAGATCGTGGTAACGGGATTTGTTTGGGGACTGACAGGCGGGTGTGGGGACAGAGCAGGGCAGTGTGATTAATTCGGGGACTGACATAGGTTCGGGGGAGAGATCGCGGTAAGGGGATTCGATTGGGGACTGACACGCGGGTGTGGGGACAGAGCGGGGCAGCGGGTTAGTTTGAGGACTGACTCAGGTCTGTGCAGAATAAGCTGGGACTGAACGGGGCATTGGGGTTAGTTTGGGGTGACACGTGGCTGGGGAGATAGCGAGATGGTGGCATTATTTTGGTACTGGCACAGGCCTCTGGGATTAGTGTTGTTTTGTCTCCACGCCGTCCTCCTTTATTTCGAAACTTATTTAAAGTCAACATCTTGTGGCCACGGAAAGGCGACCGTTTCCACCTTAACGCTATCAACCCCGGCCAGGGTTAAACACACCGATAGCTCTCCACCGGCCATCCCTTTGTCCACACTGTGAGCAAAAGCCCCACCCTCGTCGTGGGCACTCAAAGCTCACCAGTGTCCTCCGTTCCTCAGGGGTCGTGTGTCTCCTGTGTGTCCCGTGTGTCTGAGTAAAAAGTCGACTGACCTGGCATATATCTCCAAGTGCTGAACACCAGCTCTCCAGCACATAGCTCCGCCTTTCGTTGTCCAAGGCAACTCATAGACTTTCTCCCTGCTGCTGAAATAGCACGCAAACTGTTCTCTCTCTCTCTCTCTCTCTCTCTCTCTCTCTCTCTCTCTCTCTCTCTCTCTCTCTCTCTCTCTCTCTCTCTCTCTCTCTCTCTCTCTCCTCTCCCTCTCTCTCTCTCTCTCTCTCTCTCTCTCTCTCTCTCTCTCTCTCTCTCTCTCTCTCTCTCTCTCTCTCTCTCTCTCTCTCTCTCCCTCGTTTAAAGGAACAGTCCACTTTAGAATAATCCTTCAGGTCTCGTCACACCCCTCTTCTTTTAGGAAGAATTTTGATGAAACAGCAAAATTTGCGTCTTAACTATCGATTATACAGCTAAAAGCAATACAGTGTAATTATTAGGTAACAGCAAAGCATTACAAACTTAAACTTCGCATCTAGACAAACAATCTGCTATATCACTGTCAGTGCCTTTCACGTGTTTTACTTCCATGTCATACTCTTGCAAGATCAGACTCCAGTTAAGCAACCTTCTATTCTTATCCTTCATTTTACACAGAAACACGAATGGATTATGGTCCGTGTAAACCACATGTGGTTTCCGCGCAGGACATATGTAGACATCGAAGCATTGCAATGTTAACATGAGCGCTAGCAACTCTTTTTCAACAGTGGAGTTATTTTCCTGATGCACATTAAATTTATTTGAGAAATAAACTACGGGATGTTCAATTCCATCATCATGCTTTAACCATATAACAACTACAGCCTGATGGAAACAGGCCATCGCGGCCCTTCTAGACCGTGCCGAACACTGACTCTCACCTAGTCCCACCGACCTGCACTTTTGCAACAATACCGCCCCAGCAGCTTCACCACGAGCGTCTACCGCCATTGAAAATGGTTTATTGAAATCAGGTGCTTTGAGCACAGGGTGACAACACAGAATGGTTTTCAGGCGGTCAAATGCCTCTTGGCAGAGGTCATTCCACACAAATCTTTCACTCTTCCCTAGGAGTTTCGTTAGGGGGAGAGAAATGCAATATCTGCGTTGTTCTTACAAAACTTACGGTAATACCCAACCATTCCTAAAATCCTTCATAACGCTTTCTTTCCCGTCGGAACGGGAACCTCAGCAATAGTCTGAACCTTGGCCTGCACGCGTGCCAGTTGGCCCTGGCCTACTACATAGCCGAGATACGTGACAGTGGCGTGGGCATATTCACTTTTAGCACGGTTTGCAGTGAGTTTTCCCTTGGACAGCCGTTCAAACAGTTTCTCTACTGCTGAGATATGCTCCTCCCAGTTGTCATTCCATACAACTAAGTCATCAGTATAAGCCCCAGTATTCTCTAAAGCCTGAATCACTGAATTCCTCATCCTTTGGAACGTCCTTGGATCATGTTTCATCCCAAATAGTTATACATTGTACTCATACAATCCAGATGGTGTCACAAATGCAGATATTTCTTTAGCTCTTTCTGTTAAAGGAACACACCAGTAAACTTTCAACAGGTTGATTTTGTAAGGTATTTAACCCTCCCCACTCTGTCAATACAGTCATCCGTTCTTGGGATGGGATAAGCATCTGCCTTAGTTGCTGCATTTACTTTCCTATTATCACTACAGAATCTCATACCCCCATCCGACCTTGGGACAATCAGGCACGGTTACGCCCAGTCTGAAGTGGTTGGCCTAATTATGCCGGCTGTTAGCATGTATTCAATTTCTTGTTCAACCATTTTATTTTTGTCCCGGCTCATTCTGTAAGGGTGCTGCTTAATGGGTTCAACTTCATCTACAACTACGTCATGCACCGCAGGAAGGTCAGGGAATAAATCTTTATGCTTGCTAGTTAAACTCTTTAGTTGTTTTCGTTGTTTTGACTGCAAATGCTGAGTCTTTCCATCAAGATTTTTCAAAACATCAGAATTTCGGAGTCTTGAGAAAATTACAGGGAGCTCTGGTATCCCAGTACCAGACACCACAATCTCCTCCGTTGTCATAACAGTCCTCACAGGTGCAGGATCGGGGTCATGATAACGTTTGATCAGACTTATGTGGACGAGCTGGGTAGCCTTTCACCGGTCAGGAGTCCTAACATAATGTAAATAATCAATTTTCTTAATTATTTCATATGGTCCACTAAATCGCGCTTGAAGGGGGTTGGTAAGGAGAGGGAACAGCATCAGGACCCTTTCTCCAGCACGATATCTCTGCTCCCTCGCTCTTCTGTCTCATGTTTATCCCTGTTTCATGTTTATTTGAGAGTGCTGTAAATTCTTCTTCACAAGGTCACAAGCCTTGTTAAGTCTGTCTCTGAATTCCAAAACGTAACTAAGCACGCTCCTACTCGCATTCTGATCTGACCATTGCTCTCTGAATAGGGTCAAAGGTGACACAATCTGCTTAGCTCTCAATTCATTAACTATCCCCGGGAATGTTTTCGAAGTATAGTTACTTCAGATTGGATTTCTTTTGGTAGACATACCAGTGTGAAAAATTTGTTAAGTGCTTTTACCACAGTCTTGGCCTTGATGTTCCTGAGAGGCACCGCTTCATGGAACCTAGACATCGCACACATGATGGTTAACAAATACTCATAGCCATCTGCAGTTCTTGGCAATGGGCCAACATAATCCACTATGATCCTAGAAAAAGTTTCACCAAAAGCAGGTATTGATCTGAGTGGTGCCGCTGGCATCACCTGATTAGGTTTTCCTGCAACCTGACAGGTATGACAAGTCCTGCAATAGTTCACACCATCCTTCCTTAAATTTGGCCAGTCGAATTCCTTCATAATGCTGTATACTGTCTTTCTCACTCCAAAGTGTCCACCTAAAGGCATACTATGAGCCATTTTTAAAATCTCAGTCCTGTAAACTTTCGGGACCACAACTTGATGTTCAATGGCCCAGTCCTCACTTGCAGGCACAGTAGGTGATCTCCACTTCCTCAGTAACATTCCATCTTTAAGATAATATCCTACCGACTCTCTCTAAACCTCCTCTTCTGTGAGAGCTGTCTCCTTCAGCGCAGCAATTTCAGAATCTCGACTTTGTTCCGCTATAAATTCATCCCTGGACAAGGACAAACCTTTCTTTCCGTCCTTACTACCCACATCCTGATGCAACATGGAAGGCAGAAAAGTCTCTGACTAATTCTCATCAATTAAACCACTGTATTTGCTAACTGCGTCAGCAGCTTTTTTAGACATGATTCGGGTAACTGCGCATGTGCGGTTCACATCAGTATCTGTGCGTGGAATGTTGCAAAATTTCATGGACGTACATACACGTGTAAGTCACGTGAACCTTTTCCCCGCTCCCATTTTATCGCAGATCTGCCTTGTTTCTGAGGCTCCGCCCCCAGCTCTGATGACATAAATTACAGTCTTGACTTCCCTTCAGTCCTGTGTTGAAGCGGGTCGGCGGCGGCGGCGGATCGTCTGCAGGATCCAGATTAGGAGACGACCATCACCCCCAGAGTCGGGAATCCGGGGGAGGGTTCACTGTCTGGGCGTGAAAACAAGTTCTCATCGGTGAGTACTGAGGCTGGTCCCGAGTGTGGACGTCTGATGTAAGGTAATGCACCCAGTTAACTTCCCCGATCTGGCGGCCTCTCTGCGCTTGCTGGACAGAACCTGCCGGGGTCGGTCTTTGTTGTGGGACCTTCACAACATACCGACTGAGATGAGCCGTCGCTCAGCCCCCCTTGCCCTGGTCCTAGGAGCGCGATGGGGTGGTGATACCGAGACTGCACTCATCCATTGTGGTTTATCCCGGGAACGTTACCTTCGTCACCCAGCCCCGCAACGGGTCCAAACTTCACCTGGATCGATAGCCGGTGTCTACAATTGTTTTACATCATTCCAGGGTGCGGGAAGCGGCTGTTCCACCTGTTGTGTTCTTGCAGACAGAGAAGGTTAAACCGAGTAACCGCACCTTCGGGGCACTGCTCCATCTGTCTGAGTAGATCCATCTTTCACCCGTTCAGACAAGGCAGTGAGATCCAGATCTCTCACGGCCTATCGTTCTGGGTGGCCATCATTGTGTTTATTTTTCAATGAATCCATGCCACTGTTCCGACTTGCCGAAGCGCAGTCAATGTTTCCGGTTTTATTAGCCCATTAAATGCGACAAATAAGCCTTTTCCAGTTATCTGGCCTTCTCAGAAGTGTACAGTGTACATCGAGTTAGAATGTGAGATCAAGAGTCCAACTTATAACGCGGGGAACATTCAATGTGCTTACAACAGCAGCCTGGAAGGTTTCCTGGAGCCTGGTGCTATGTGTTTTCAATGTTACTTTAAATCTTCGACCCGGCTGAGAAGAGAGAATAGCGAGGTTTATGAGGATCTTTGATGCTGCCTGCTTTACTGATGCAATGGGAAGTGCAGTCACAGTCCAGGGAGGGGAGTCTGGTTTCTGTCATGTCCTCAGCTGTGCCCACAGTTTTCTGCAGTTCCTTGCAGTCAAGGGTAGAGCGGTAGCCTTATGAAGGCGTTATATATCCGGATGGGATACTTTCTGTGGCGCTTTGATAAGGATTGGGGAGGAGCAATGTGCCTAAGCCAAAGTTATTGTTGTTTGATCTAGGTTTGTCATTTTAGGATCTTTTTCTATCGTATTATTCAGTGCCCGTGTATTGCTGAATGACCACCAGTAACTGTCCTTGATCCCTCACCCACATGGTTCCATCTCCTCATTCACTCACATCTAGTGCAACCTCTCTCCAGCCCGTGTGTACTCGCCTCAATGATGTACAGTACATCAGTAAAGTTTCCTGTAGCATTTGACTTCATTGTGAAGTATTATCTTGCACTTTCTATCTCATTGAGATTTCCAGGAATCGTTCTTTGTTAGTTAGGACTACCAGAGGTTGAATTGAATGCAACACCTGGTAAGGTGAGAGTTACAAGCTACGATCCTAGGGTGTGGCAGGAAAGATTCTAGCATTTATAGATCAGTCGTTGGTAGGCAGGAGACAAGGAGTGGGAAAAAAAGCGAGCCATTACTGTTCGGTTGCCTGTGACTAGTGGGTTCCACAGGGGTCCGTGACGGGATCGATTCTTTTTACCTTATATGTCAATGATTTGGATGATGAAATTGATGGTTGTTGCAATGATTGCAGAGCTTATGAAGAGAGGTGAAGGGGCACATAATTTTTGGAGAAGGACTTAGGACAGTTTAGGAGGACGCGCAAATGTGACAAATGCAATAGAGTATCGGGAAGGGTTTGGTCACTTACTTCGTTTGAAGAAATGAAGTGGTTTACTTGCTTTTAAATGGAGAGAAAACACAAACAACTGAGCTGCAAAGGGACTTGGGAGATATTGCACAGGATTCCATAAAGGTTAATTTGCAGATTGGGTCAGTGGTGAGGAAGGCAAATGCAATGTTAACATTCATTTCAAGAGGACTAGAATATAAAAGCAAGAATGTAATGTTGAGATTTCATAAAGCACTGGTGAGGACTCACATGGAATGCTGTGAACAGCTCTGAACGGCTTATCTTTGATTGGATGTGCTGAGACAGGCGATGGTTCAAAGGAAGTTCACGAAAATGGTTCCAGGCTTCTGCGGCTTGTCAGATAAAGAGCGTCTGATGACTCTGGGTCAATTAATCACTGGAATTCAGAAGACTGAGGGGTGCCCTAATGGATCATATCAAATGGTGTAAAGCGTTGATAGAGCGGATGTGGAGAGGGTGCTTCCTCTGGTGGAAGAGTCTAAGACCAGAGGTCACAGCTTCAGTAAAGAGAGGCGCCCCTTTGGAACGGTGTTGAGCCGGAATCTCTTCAATCAGAGCGGTGAATCTGTGGATTTCCTTGCCGCAGGCAGCTGCGGAGGCCGTTTGTATGTAGATTTAAGGTGGAGGTATCGGGAGAAAGGCAGAAGTTTGGGGAAAGGCAGAATATTGGAGCCGAAGAAAAACGTCACGATAAAATGACGGAGCAGACTCAATGGCCCAAATGGCCCAATTCTGCTCCTATATCTATGGTCTTAAAGGGCGAAAGCAGCCATTACAGTTTTTAGTTTCACCGTTACAAAATGGCTGCAGCATTAATATTTGTCACAATGAAGCTCACAGCATGTGATGTTGTTTGTTATTTCTTTTTTAGGTTATTTTAGGTTCATTGGCTTAAAAATGTTTCTTGATTTTGTAGCTTTTTAAAACATTATCTTGGAATGATTTGTGTTTTCTGGGAAATGGACTACCGTAGAATGCTCAGTTAAGATTTATTCCCCTACAGCGCAGAAGCAGTCCTTTCAGCCCATCTAGTCCGTCACATTCTCTGCCTGGACTCATCCACCTGCACGCAAACCACAGCCTCAATACTTCTCTCAACGATGTACCCCACGCAAACTTCTCTTAGACACTGCAATTGAACCCGCATCTACCAGTTCCGCTGGGAGCTGCTTCCACATTCGCCCCTCCCTCTGAGTGAAATAGTTCCCACTCTGACTCCCCTTAAATATTTCACTTGTCACCCTAAATTCATGACCTTACCAAAACCAAGGGGCAAATACCTAAATGCATCCCAAAGAACCATAGAAAATTACAGCACAGAAACAGTCCTTTTGGCCCTACTTGGTTGTGCCGAACCATTTTTCTGCCTAGTCCCACTGACCTGCACCTGGGCCATACCCTTCCAAACCCCTCTCATCCATATACCTGTACAAGTTTCTCTTAAATGTCAAAAGTGAGCCCGCATTCACCACTTCATCTGGCAGTTCATTCCACATTCCCACTCCTCTCTGCGTGATCCCTTTAAACTTTTCCCCCTTCACCCTTAACCCATGACCTTGGGTTTTTTTTTCTCCCCTGGCCTCAATGGAAAAAGCCTGTTTGCATTCATTCTATCTATACCGTTCATAATTTCATACACCTCTATCAAATCATCCCTCATTCTCCTACGCTCCAAGGAATAAAGTCCTAACCTATTCAACCTTTCTCTATAACTCAGTTTCTCAGGTCCTGGCAACATCCTTGTAAACCGTCTCTGCACTGTTACAAACTTATTAATATCCTTCCTGTAATTAGGTGACCAAAACTGCATGCAATACTCCAAATTCGGTCTCACGAATGTCTTATACAACCTCACCACTACATTCCATCTCTTTTACTCTGTACTTTGATTTATAAAGGCCAATGTAACAAAAGCTGTCTTTACAACCCTATCTACTTGTGACACCACTTTTAGGGAATTATGTATATGTACTCCCAGATTCCTCTATTTTTCTGCACTCCTCAGTGTCCTACCATTTACCTTGTATGTTCTACCTTGGTTTGACCTTCTGAAGTGCAACACCTTACACCTGTCCGCATTAAACTCCAGCAACCATTTTTCTACCCATTCCTCCTTCAACCTATATTCACCCTATATCCAGCCTGTATCCCACCACCTCAATGATATATATCAACCACTTTGTTCAACCTCTGTCCAGCCTGTATCCCATCACCTCAATGATATATATCAACCATCTTGTTCAACCTCTGTCCAGCCTGTGTCCCCCACCTTGAGGATATATATCGACAAGCCTGTTCAAACTCTGCCCAACTTGTATCCAATCCCTCAGTGCTATATAACAACAATCCTGTTCACCCTCTGTCCAGTCGTATCCCATGAACTCGATGATATATATATGCAATATTTATTCTAACATTGTTTTCGCTGTGAATTACTTTCTTCTTCCTTTTCCCTCACGGAGTCTTCCAAGAATTTTTTGTTTTGTTTTGTTTCTTTTTTTCTCTCTAGAAACAGCAGAAGGTTAATTGCATGCAGCTCGAAGCAGGGCTAAATTAGCCATTACAATTTTTGTCTCACAGTTATAAATTGGCTGTAGAGTTGATCCTTGTCACAATGAAACTCACAGCTGTGATTTGAGTTTGATATTTCCCTTTTCATTTATTTTCAGTTCTTCAACTTTTTAGTTTTTTTTTTCATTTGTGGCTTCTTAAGACATTACCCTGAAATGTTTTAATTCTTCTGGGAAATGGACTTGCATGGAACACTCAGTTTAGATTCATTCTCCTATAGCACAGAAGCAGGCCTTTCAGCCCATCTAATCCGTGCCATTCCTTGATTGGCCCCATCCACCTGCACCTAGAATATTCTCTTCCATAACTCTTTCATCCAGGTACTGTACATATAAACAACTGCTCTTAAATGCTGCAATTCAACCTGCAGCTACCACCTCTGCTGAGAGATGGTTCAATACACCCCTCGGTTAATCGGAGGAGTGCATGATATTAAAAAGTGTAGGAACCCCAGCTGGGATCTGCGCTGACTTTCCGATGCACCAGTTACTCAAGTTCAAATCTGTTCATCTTACCCCTGCCATCATTTCCTTAAATACCAGCAACATCCGTGTAATTTTCCCTGGATTCTTTCACGATTATTCAGATCTTGCCTTCAAGTAGCTGATGAGCAGTCCACACAATTCTGCAAATCTAGATTCACAGTGTCTTCTACAACTTTATCGTTAACATCCCAATTCCCCTGACCATGCCCTAATTTATTAAGACTAATATTCCCGGAGCTCTCTTTAAAATGCCATCGAACTCTAGTCCCACTTTCAGGGGATTCTGGATCAGTATTCCCATGTCAATTTATTTTGTCACACAGTGCAGACCTTTCCCATTCACTGTGTAAGTCATGTCCTGGTCTCCCCTGTCAAACTGCAGCAGCCCACCATTGTCCGCATTAAATGCCCTCTTCTAGATTTAGCCCAACTTTCCAGCTGGTAGAGAACACTGAGCAACTTCGGTAGCGTTTCTCACTGTCTCCTACATCCCCATCTCAGTATAATCCATGGATTTGCCGGTCCAGCTTGGTACATTCCCTCTTTCATCTAAATCATTAATATTAATACCAAGGAGCCCGTCCCTTTCCCTGCAGCACCCCGCAGGTCACATGTCTCTATTCAGCCGAGATGTACAATAATCTGCAAGCATTCTCTGGCTTCTACCCGTGATTCATCCTGAATTCTACGCACCTTACCGTTTTGGACCAGCCTGCCATGCAGAATGTTATCAAACACCTTGTTAACGTCAATATAGGCAAAGACCCCCACATTCACTTCATCAAGCTTCTTGATAATTTCCTCAAAAACGCTTATAATCAGATTAGATAGGGCCTGCCAGGTTGACTATCCCTTTCTATCGAAATCTTACATATATCATTCCTTGTGATCCCTTCCAATAACTTACCCAGGCCTGATGTCAGTTTCCCTTCTTATGTACCGAACCTTCCCAACACAAATGAGAACATTATGTCTCTCCTCTGTTCGGCTGGCACATCGTCTGTAGTTATGATCATTTTATATGTCTCTGGTAGCATTCGTGCAGTTTCAACACTAGAGTCCCAAATGCTTCCAGGGAATATGTTGTCAAGTCCTGAGATTTATCCATCCCAATTCAGCTCAACAGAGCAAGCACCTGTTCTGTAAACTGGATACAATCCAACACCTGGCAAACGTTTCCTCATTTCTATCATCTCTATAGCTGCCTCCCTAGTATATGCACACCCAAGGAAATCATTGAAGATCTCCCCCATTTCTTTTGGCTCCATGCGTACATGAGCAGGCTGATCTTCAGAAGTTCGTTTGTCCAGTTAATGGGGCTGTAAGGAAACAACAGGTTTTCTCAAATAAATATACTGCCACCAAATAGTTTGTTACTCGTGGAAATGTGCTCATTACAGTAGTTATTTATAATAATGATTTCTGGAATGAAAAGCTTAATGTATGTGAAGCATTTACTGTCACTGGGCCTGTTCTCAAAGGGATGATGGGGCACGCTAGCAGGGGGAAATTCATTGAAACATAGCAAATATTGGTGACTCCATAGAGTGGACGGATAAAGATATTTTCATCAGGAGAGGTGTCTTGGAACAGAGAACAAAACCTCGCGAACCACTGAGTTGTATCTACAAATCTTCTCCTCCATAATTCTATCCAGTAGCAGGGTCAGAAACTGGCCTGTATAGTCAACTGTACTTCTACATTTTTCGAAGCTACAACTAATTGTTTAAAAATTTTTAGTCGCTTAACTAAGCAAAGAAGGAAACTTCATGAATATCACCACAACGCAGTGTCATGTAGTTTGTAAATAACAGATAACCGACTTTTAAAGCAGACTGATCATATTTAATGACCAGCTTCAGCACTGCTGAAAGTGCTGTGGAGAAGGAGATGACAGCAGATCTACTGGTATATCAGTTTGAACATTAAAACTTTGCTGAGTGTTCAGTATTCATTGTGGTCATAAAGAAACTCACAGCATGTGAGTTTGAGACTGTTACTTCCTTTTTCATTTACTTCTGGTGGGCCTCTTCCTCAGTTACCAGGGTAACAGCCCACCAGAACTTCAAGGAGGGTTGAAAGTTTTATCGCACTGTAATCACTGTGGATACACAGTAGCCTCAGAAACAGGTGTGGATTCCAGGATGCTTTGAGCATTTACTGTATGGAATATATGATGCCTGTGTTGGAATGAAGAGATGAGTAATGAATGTTGGGATTGCATTTATGGAAATCCTTTCAGGCTGTCACGAACATCTTGCAATCAGTCAATATTTGTGTATCGGTAGAAAAGGCATATCTTCTCCCTCCACTCAACAATAAAATAATCAAGAAGTGGTTTTCAGTTTACCTGCGGAGACTAGCTGAAATATATCCGTGTCCGCGCTGTGACCCAAGGCCCAGGATCCAACCCCGATTCCCGTCCAGACAAAGCTGCCACTGGTTACTGAGATTTATCCATCACAATTCAGCTCAACAGAGCAAGCACCTGTTCTGTAAACTGGATGCAATCCAACACCTGGCGAACGTTTCCTCATTTCTATCATCTCTATAGCTGTCTCCCGAATACATGCACGCCCAGATAAATCATTGAAGATCCCCCCCATTTCTTTTGGCTCCATGCGTACATGAGCAGGCTGATCTTCAGAAGTTCGTTTGTCCAGTTAATGGGGCTGCAAGGAAACAACAGGTTTTCTCAAATAAATATACTGCCACCAAATAGTTTGTTACTCATGGAAATGTGCTCATTACAGTAGTTGTTTATAATAATGATTTCTGGAATGAAAAGCCTAATGTATGTGAAGCATTTACTGTCCCTGGGCCTGTTCTCAAAGGGATGATGGGGCACGCAAGGAGGGGGAAATTCACTGAAACGTAGCAAATACTGATGACTCCATAGAGTGGACGGAAGAAGAAGTTTCACAGGAGAGATTTTGCAACCACAACATCACTGAGTGTAATCAATCTTTTCCTCCATAATTCTACAAGATCGTTTCCTCCATAATTCTATCCAGCAGTGGGGTCAGAATTCCTTACGTCAACTCTTCGTAAGCTACAAAAATTTGTTAGAATTTTTAATCGCTTAACTAAGCAAAAAAGGAAACTTCATGAATATCACCACATGTTGTGTGATATATTTTGCAAATAACAGATAACCGACTTTTGAAGCAGACTGACCGTATTTAATGTCCAGCTTCAACACTGCTGAAAGTGCTGTGCAGAAGGAGCTGACAGCAGTTTTACTGGTATTTCAGTTTCAACATTAAAACATTGCTGAGTGTTCAGTTTTTATTGTGGTCATAAAGAAACTCACAGCATGTGAGGTTGCTTCCTTTTTCCTTTACTTGTGCTGGGCCTCTTCCTCAGTCACCAGGGTAACAGAGCACCAGAACTTCAAGAAGGGAAGATTTTATCCAACTGTAGTCACTGTGGAGACAGAGTGGCCTTAGGTACCAGTGTGGGTTCCAGGATGCTTTGAGCATTTACTGTATGGAAATAAGGCGGCTAACTAACCTGGTCGAGGTCTCACTCAACAATAAAATAATCACCAAATATGCTCAGTTTAGATTAGCTGAAATGTATCCGCGTCCGCGTTGTGACCCAAGGCCTGGAATTCAACCCAGATCCCCGTCCAGACAAAGCTTCCTCTATGTTACTATTCCGTCATGGGTTGGTTCAGGCGTGTTAGATTTGAACTGGGAATAGCTGAGACACTGCAGCACGTTACTGGTCAGTAAAAAATCCTGGGCCATGGGTTATAAGGCTAGGATGGGGAGACCAGGAATATAGTATTTGCAGTGTTTGGGCTTCGCCCGACCCCATTGCTTCAACAGATGGGACTGGCCTTTCCTCCTTCTGGAGGTCGTTTGGAATCAGTGAAGAAAATGATCTGTCTTTCCTCTCACAGTGAGAGGCTGTGAGTTAATGGGCTGCTCCGTGTTTACCACTGAACATGGTCGGGGGTTTAGTGTTCAATCCGTGTTTGGAAAGTCCCTCTCACTGTTCCCTGTCTCTCAGTTAGTGGCAGTCAAATAGAAACTCCAGAAGGAGAAGCTGAAGACAGGCGTATCGATATTACAGAGGTACCAGCATTACAGTGGTGAACAGGGAATTACAGAGGCAGGAGAGGGGAATTGGCCAAAATTGATTGGAAACGATGGGACGGCAGCAGAGCAGCAATTTGTGGGAAGTAGTTCGATTGGTAAAGTTGTAAAAACAAACAGAAGACAACAAAAAGTCATAAGAAAGGTAAAGGTGAAATACTACAGAAAACGAGCCAATAATATTAAAGATGTTGCTAAACATTTCTTCAGATATATGAAGTGTAAAAGAGAGGCTCGACTGGATATCAGAAAGCTGGAAAACGACACTGGGGAGGTAGTAAAGGGGGTGGGGCAGTAATGGCGGCCGAACTGAAGATACATTTTACACCAGTCTTCATAGAGGAAGACACTAGCAGTGTATTGGAAGTTCCGGGTGTCAGGGGGCATGAAGTGTGTGAAGTTAGCACATTTCGAGAGAGAGATTTCTTGGGAAACTGAAAGGTCTGAAGTTAGATATGTCACCTGGGCTAGATGGCATGTACCCCAGAGTTCTAAAAGCGGTGGCTGAATTGATCGTGAGACATTAATAATGTTCTTTCAAGAATCACTCGCTTCTGTAATGGTTCCGGAAGTCTTAAAAATTGCAAATGTCACTTCATCCTTCAAGAAGGGAATGGGGCAGAAGGGAGCCCATATGTCAGTTTGTTTGACCTCAATATTTAGGACGATATAGAAGTTGATTATTAAGGATGTGGTCTCAGGGTACTTTGAGATCCGTCAGAAAATAGGACGTAGCCTTGCCTGATAAATCTAATGGGGCATTATTTGAAGATATAACAAGCATGATAGACAAAGGAGAATCTGTTGATGCTGTACATTTGGATTTTCAGAAGGTCTTTGTTACGCTGCCACACATAAGGTTGCTTAACAAGCTATGAGATCATGGCGTTACCAGACAGATGCTGAAATGGATAAAGCAGTGTTTGATTGGAAACCACTCCCAGTGACTCGTGATACTCCACAGGAGTCGGCTTTGGGACCGATTTTCTTAAGTCATATGTTAATGATTCGGAGAATGTTATTAATGACTTTGTTGCAATGTTTGCAGGTGGTATGAAGATTGTTCGAGGAGCATGTGGTTTTGAGGATTTAGAAAGGCTACAGAAGGACATAGAATAATTAGGAAACTGGGCAATGAAATGGAATACAGTGTCGAGAAGTGTATGGTCATGCACTTTGGCAGACAAAATGGAAGTGTTAATTTTTTTCTAGATAGAAAAGAAAACTGAGGTGCAAAGGCACTTGGGGATCCTTGTGCAGGATTCTCTTAAGTTTAATTTGCAGGTTAAGTCTGTGGTGGGGAAGTCAAATGCGATGTTAGCATTCATCTCAAGAGGAATAGAATATAAAAGCAGGCATGTAATGTTGAAACTTCATAAAGCACCGCTGAGGCCGCACTTGGAGTGTTTTGAGCAGGTTTGGGCCTCTCAACTTCGAAAGGAATGTGTTTTACCTGTATAGGATTCAAAGGTTGTTCACGGAAGTGATTCAATGATTGAATGGTTTGTCATATGACCCGCGTTTGATGCCTCTGGGCCAGTATTCACTAGAATTCAGAAGCATGAGGGGTGACCTTTTTGAAGCCTGACGAATGGTGAAAATAACTTTGATAGAGATGCTATGGAGATGATGGTTCCTCTGGTGGGATAGTCTACAAGCAGATGACCGTACCTCAGAATAGAGGGGCGCCCTATTAGAACGGGGTGAGTAGCAATTTTTTTTGCCATAGAATGTTGAATCTGTGGAAGTTTATCTTTTGCCACAGACAGCTGTGGTGGCCAAATCTTTGTGTATATTTAAGACAGAGGTTGATAGATTCCTGATTGGTCAGAGCATGAAAGGATATGGTGAAAAGGCAGGAGACTGGGAATGAGAGGAAACTTGGATCAGTCATGATGAAATTGTGGAGTAGACTTGGTGGGCCAAATGGCCCTAATTCTGCTCCTATATCGTATGGTCGAGTGGAGATAGAACATAACATAGAAAAGTACATCATAGGAACACGCTCTTTGGGATCAAACCTGGAATCATTTTCCTGAACCGCCTTTTAATCCTCTCCATTGCTAACGCATCTTTTCTTATGTTAATGGCCCAAACGTGCTAAGAATGCTCTAAGTGTTGCCTCATCAGGACTTAATAAATGCTCAACAGTACATCCTTTCTTTTATATTGCAGTCCTCTTGAAATGAATCCATAGATCGCATTTGCCTTCTTCACCATCGATTTACCCTGAACACTAACCTGCAGGAAAACTACACAAGCACTCCCAAGTCTCTTTGCACACTTTTTAAATGATTTTTGGCCCAGTTTGTCCATTATCTCCACACAATTAAAATGGGAAATCTGTTTATTATTCCCCTGTAACGAAGTGCAATGAAAATCCCGTAGAGCATACCATCCATACCGATCAATAGAACAGAACAGAATATTGAAGTGATATCAGATAAAAAAAAATTAACAGAGAGTAGCAATGCATTATTGTTTCACAGAAATAGCAGGGCAAGTAAAGAAATGGTGCAACGTCATAGCAAGTTATATTGTTAGGTTAAAGTCCACCTTATTTTGCTGGGGACCGTTTATTTTTCTTATAACAGCAGAATGGAATCTGTCCTTAAGCCTGTTTGTAGTGTTTTTCATTTCCTTTCTATATTCTACCCAAGTAGGATTCCAGACTGTCCAGCGTTGTAAGGTAATTCTGTGCCTGCTTTACCGATCACACAGGAAGTACAGGCACAGTCCATGGTGGGCAGACAGGTTTCCGTGATGTCCTCAGCTGTCCACAGCTCTCTGCAGTTCCTTGCAGTCATGAGCAAAGCAGTAGCCGTACGAACGTGTGCAGTACCCTGATGGGACACTCTCCATGGTAGATTGATGAAATTTAGTGAGGGACAGAGGTCACAATTCAAAGTTCCTGTTGTTTGTTCCATCTTTATCATTTTAGAATCGTTTCATTCAATATTAATTTAGTATTTGCGTATTGCTGGAGGACAATCTGTGATTGTCATTGATCCTTTCTCCCACGTAGTTCCATCAGTTTACTCCATGACGATTTTGTTCAATATCTTTCCAGTCTGTATCCCACCAACTCATTGATATATATATATCAACCATCTTGTTCAACCTCTCTCCAATCCGCATCCCTCCACCTCAAGGAGAAAGATGAACCATCTTCTTCAACCTCTGTCCAGTCTGTATCCCACCACCTCAATGATATATATCAACCATCTTGTTCAACCTCTGTCCAGCCTGTATTCCACCACCTCAATGATATATATCAACCATCTTGTTCAACCTCTGTCCAGCCTGTATTCCACCACCTCAATGATATATATCAGCCATCTTGTTCAACCTCTGTCCAGCCTGTATCCCAGCAACTCAATGATATATATCAACCTCTTTGTTCAGACTCTGTCCAGTCTATATCCCACCACGTCATTGATATATATCAACCATCTTGTTCAACCTCTGTCCAGCCTGAATCCCACCACCTCAATGATATATATCAACCATCTGGTACAATCTCTGTCCAGCCTGTATGCCACCAACTCAGTTGTTATTTCCCGTTTCGTTTATATCCGTTTCCTTATATCTGGAGTGTGCCTTGCATTTGTAGCTTTTTAATACAGCTAACTGTGGGGTAAATCTTAAGCATTTGTGGATCTGTATTCCGATGTAAGTTCATTTTGTCAAATACCACAGAACCTTGCCATTACCTGTGCAAGTCAAACCCCGGTTTATCTTGCCAAATTGTAAGAGATTGTTGGTGTTTGCACTAAATTCCCTCTGCAGTTAGTAACCTGACTTTCAGCTTGTCCAGATCACAATGCACCTTTGGTAGCCTTTCTCACTGCCTGCTACGTCCCATCTCGGTATAATCCACAAATTTGCTGATCTAGTTTGCCACATTTTCATCTGTTATCTCAATCATTAACGTTAGTACCAAGCACCCAGTCACTTTCCCTGAGGCACCTCGTGAGTCTCATGCCTCCATTCAGAGAGGCAACCATCTGCCAGCACTCTACGGGTTCTCCACTTGCTTCCTCCTGAATCTTATTTACCTTTCCCTTTTGGACCAGCCTCCTATGCAGAATAATTTGATTAGACATGAACTCCCAGTCTGACTATCCCTCATCAAGCCCAGTATTTCGAAAACTATGAATTCCATTTCTTAAAATACCTTCCAAGGACATACCCAAGACTGACGTCAGGATCACGTGCCTATAGTATCCCTTCTTATTTTTCTAGTCTTTCTAACACAAATGAGCAAAACCAGCTATCTTCCCACCCTCTGGCATATCATTTATAGCCCTGTGCATTTCATATGTATCTAACAGTGTTCAGCAGTTTGTGCACTGGCCTTCCACAGTGTCCGAGGGAACACCTTTTCAGGCCCGGGGTATTTGTCCATTCTAATTCACCAAGCACCTGTTCTGTAATCTGCATACAATCTAAAACAAGACGAACTTTTCCGGATTTCTATAGTCACTGTATCTGTCTCCCAGGTAAATGCAGGCAAACAAAAATTATTGAAGATCTACCCCATCCTTTTCAGTGCCTTGACTAGATAGCACGCTGATCATTTTTGACAGTTAATTGGGCAGTACGAAGTAGTACATGTGTCTCAATAAATTATTCCGCCACCAAATTGTCTGTATCCGAGGGAATGTGCTCATTACTGTTGTTGTTTACAAAGTTCACAAGAGTGATTCTGGAATGAAAAGTTTTACGTATGAGGAGCATTTGGTGTTTCTGGGCCTGATCTCAATGGAGGAGTGGTGACTCTGGGAACAGGAACCTCAATGAAATCCTGAGGTCTGGATAGAGTGCATAGGGACAAGATGTATTCAACAGTAGGAGAGTCTAGTAACTGAGGTTACAAGCTCAATCTATTCAATTGTATCTGGGAACCTGCTCTTCCATCATTCTGTCCAGTAACAGGATCTGAATTGAACATGAATCAATGCCTGGGGTTGATCATAGATATAAGCTATTGGCAGCCACAAGAACATGATGGAATTTTAACCACTCAATTGAACAAAGAAGTAAACTTTATGTTTATCACCACAATGTATTGTGTGATATATTTTTAAGTATCCCATAGTTGCCATTTGAAGCAGATAGGCCTCATCCAACAACGTGTTTTTTTTTTTTTGGACCAGCTTCTGCACTGCTGGAAGTTCTGTAGAGATGGAAGTCACAACAAATTTATTGGATTGACCTCGGGACAGGGTTAACACAGCAACTGGAATTTTAGCTTCCCATTACAAAACGGCTGAGAGCTCAGTATTCATCTTTATCATGATGAAACTCAGAGCATGTGAGGTTCCTTATTTCCTATTTTCAGTTAGTTCTGCTGAGCCACTTCCTCCATCACCAGGGTAACAGCCCACCAGAGCTGCAGAGTGTTGAACATATTTATCACTCTCTGGCCACCGCCCCTCAGTGGCCTCAGGAGCCGGTGTGGATGCCAGGATGCCTTGAGCATTTACTATATGGAATATATGATGTTTATGTTGGAATAAAGAGATAACGAATGAATGTATGTATTTATTTATGCAAATTTCTTCAGGATGCCACAAACATCTTGCAGTTAGCCAATATCTGTGCATTAAAAAGACAAAAACCTGTACTGGGTTTCCAGTGATTTATTTTCAATTTTATATTAAAAGCATTTTCTTGTAGTTTCACTGTGGGAGAAGTGGCGGCGAATTGCACTGATCCAGGTCCCGTTCCTCAATACGATAATAAACAGAAGCGCTCAAATTACCTGCTGAAGACAAGTTAAAATATATACCCATCCACTGGCGACCAATGGCCCGGGTTCCCCGCCCAGTTAAAGAGTCATCAAGTTCTCGTTCTATTATGGGATGGAGCGGAGTGTTAATTTTAGAACTGGGATTAGACCAGACACTGCTGAATATTACCAACAGGAATGAATCCTGGGAGTGTTGCTGCTTGGGCTATAATCCTGGGATGGGACTCCAGGATTACGGAACTGGCAGTCTTCTCCTTAGAGATATTACAACTAAACATATCTTTACCATTCTCCCTCGCACCCCGCCTTCTTCTTTCAACAGGGTTCACTCTCTCAACAATTCCCTTGTTCATTTATCTCTCCTCACTGATCTCCCTCCGACAATTTATCCCTGCAAGCGCTACACCTACCCGTACAACTCCTCCCTCACCTTCATTCAGTCACAAAACAGTCCTTCCAGGTGAGGCAACACTTCATCTGCGTTTCTGCTGAGATCGCTTATTGTATTCCCTGCTCCCGATGCGGTCTCCTTTACATTGGTGAGACCCACCGTCAATTGGGAGACGTTTTGCCGAGAATCTCTGTACCATCTGCCACAAGGGAGACTTCCCAGTGGCCTAAGATTTTAATTCTGATTCCCATTCAAAGATCTCGATCAATGGCCTCCTCTTGTGCCAAGATGAGACTGCCCTCAGGGTGGAGGAAAAACACCATCTGGGTACCCTCCAACCCGATTGTATGAATGTTGAATTCTCCTTCCAGTAAACAAATCGCCCCCCACCCACTTCACTCTCCTCCACTCTGAACTTTTATTTCTGCTCACCAGCCTATTACGTCCCCCGGGTCTCCTTTTCCCGTTTCTCCTATTGACAACTCTCCGATTCTTTATTCTCCAGCCCTTGACCTGTCCATCACTTGACTTCACCAATCACCTTCCACCTCCCCCCTTTATCCTCGCCGACATTTTTATTCACATATCTTCCCCCTCCTACTCAGGAATGAAAAAGCCTCGTGGTCCAAAATGTCGACTGTTTACTCTTTTCCATACATGCTGCCTGTTGTCCTGATATCCTACAGAATTTTGTGTGTGTTGCTTTGGATTTCCAGCATTTGCAAGCTTTCTCGTGTTTAAGTGTGGCAATTACCGTAACAATTATTTGTGCTTTGCTGAGATTGTGCCTGGAATATGGTGTAAAATCCCGCTCCCCATACTAACACGGGTTAGACAGACAAAAGAACAAACTGCCGGAGGAACTCAGTGGATCGGGCAGCATCTGTGGAGGGAAATGGACTGTCAACATTTCGGGCCGATACCCTCCCTCTGGACTGAGAGTGGACGAGAAATAGTCAGAGAAAAGAGGTGAAGGGTGAGGATGGGGCAAGAGCTGGATCCAGTTGAAGGGGGGGGGGGGGTGGGAAGGTTGAAATAGTGACAGGGGTGGGAGGTGAGTGATTGGGACAACACGGGGCTGCAGAAATGGAATTCAATTCTATGGAGGATTATCTAACAAGTAAAAAAGAGTTTGTTTTAGAGATTCACCAGACTGATTCCTGGAGGACGATGAAGTCTCAGTGATCGTCTTCACATTAATCGGAGGCCGGCAGATGTGTGGAGACCGAAGGGATCGAGGATATGAGGATAAGGCAGAAACATGTGGCTGAGATGGGAGAGCATCCGTCATCTTGTTGATGGTTTGAGGGGCTGAATGGCCACCTCCTGTTTTTCACTTGATGTTTCAGTGTTCCTGTCCAGTGAGGCTCCAGAGGAATGTGAATAGAAATTAGTGTTTATAAACATAGAAGTGAATTCAACGAAACCTGCACAATTCTTCTTCGGGTGGGAATTCAGTGTCGGACCGGGATGAGAATTGATCCAGTAACTCTGAGAACCGGGTGGTGGAGCGATGGGGACGGGGAAGATGCAGACGGAGAGATTAAAAATGTAGCTGGGCTAAATATGAAATAATATATAAAAATGCGGCTGGTAGGTCGGGCACTGTGTAAGGGGCGAGTAGCAGAGTCACCGGTTCAGGTGGGAAACCCTCCACCCGTCACGTGATCCAGGTTCTCACTCCCATTTCAAACGCAGATTTGCAGCATCTGAGGTTTTCGCTTCCGAGGCCCCGCCCCCGCTCACACAGTCTCCGGAAGAGCGAATGTTTTCGTTCCGTTCTCTGTAGAACCGGGTCGTCGTCTGGGAGCCGGAGGACCGATCGCTGTCTGCGTGAACAATTGATCAAGTTCTCATCAGTGAGTATTGATAACCGGTTACTAGGGGTGAACGCGACCGATATTTTCCCATCGGTGAGTACTGAAGCCGATCCCGGGGGTAGTTGGGCACCTGATGATGGGCAGGGAGTCCCGTTAACATCCTTCAACCGGTGGTCTCGTCCCGCTTCCTGGACACAACCTGTCGTGGTCGGTCCGGGTTATGGGACCTTCACACCGAACCGCCTGAGATGAGCTGCCGCTCAGCCCCTGGTGTTCTGGTCCCAGGAGCGGGATGAGGTGGTGATGCCGAGACTGAACCCATCCATTAAGACGTACCTGGTGAACTTTACCTCCATCACCCGGCCCGGTATCGGATCCAAACTTCACCTGGATCGACGCCTGGGGTCGATAATGTTTTAAATATTTCCAGCACTTTGGAAGCAGCTGTTCGGCCTGTTGTGTTCTTGCAGACAGAGGGTTAAACAGAGTAATCGCACCCTCGGGAGACTCCTCCACGTGTATGAGAAGTTCATCTTTCCCCGTTCAGACAGGACAGTGAGATCCAGATCTCTCTTCCTCTCGGGGGACTGGGAAGTTTATTTCCATCTTCTTTCCATTGCTGCGACTTGCCGAAATGCTGACAGTGTTTCCCGATATCTGGCCCTATTAATGCGAGAATTAAGTCTTGTTCATTTATCTGGGTTTCTCGGAAATGTGTACACTCCCTCCAGAATTTCCAAAGGAGCGACCCAGGCTGTCTAAAATTCCCACACGATTGAAATGGGGAATGTTTTCCATCTACAGAGATAGAATGAAAATCGTGTCTCCGGTATTCTCCACACAGATCAATACATTGCAGCAGTACATTGAGGTAAAACAAATCATTCTGGTTACAGAGAAAGTGCAGTGCAGGTAGATATGTGGTGCAAGGTCACATCGATTTAGACTGTGAGGTCAGGAGTCCACTCATCCCGCTGTTCGCTTCTAACAGCAGAATGGACACCGTCCTTGAGCCCGGTGGCATGTTTCTGTTCTATTTTAACTTCGCCCCGATGGAGCATTAGAAGTGAGAATGTTCAGGGTTGTGGGGATCTTTCATTATGTTGGCTGTTTTACTGAGGCAGTGGGAAGAATAGACAGAGTCCATGGAGGGGAGGTTGGTTTCTATTACGTACTCAGCTCTATCACTGTTCTTCACCATTTCATTCAATTAAAGGAAGAACAGTAGCTATATGAAGATGTGAAGAATGGGGATGGGATACTTTCTGCGGTGAATTGATGAAGTGTGTCGAGTAGAAAATGACATATACCAAAATTCTTAGTGTTTGTTCTGGTTTTGTTTTATTGGAATCTGTTATCTACAATCTATTATCTATCACCTCAGGATCTATGTATTGCGGGAGGACCATCAGAGTTCGCCCTTCATCCCATTCTCACATCTGGTTCCATCTGCTCATCCCCTCCCGATCTGGTTCAACCTCTGTCCAGCCTCTGTCCCACCAACTCAGTGATATATATCAACCATCTTATCCAATCTCTGTTCAGACTGTATCCCATCACCTCAGTGATATATTTCGACCATCTTATTCAACCTCTGTCCAGTCTGTATCCCATCAGTATATATCAACCATCTTATCCAATCTCTGTCCAGCCTGTATCCCATAACCTCAATGATATATATCAACCATCTTGTTCAACCTCTATCCAGTCTGTATCCCACAACCTCAATGATATATATCAACCATTTGGTTCAAACTGTGCCCAACCTGTATCCCATCAGTATATATCAACCATCTTGTTCAACCTCGGTCCAGCCTGTATCCCATTGTTGCAATGATATTTCAGTAGTCTTTCTTCTAAACTTTGTCTTCATTGTGAAGTTTTGTTTTGCATCTTTTATTTATTTAGTTATTTATTGTTTGCTAGGACTACCAGAGAGTTAATTGAACACAGCACGTGGCAGGGTAAAAGCAGCCATTTCAATTTTAGTTTCACCGTTACAAAATGGCTACAGTGTTAACCTTTGCCATAATGTAACCCATAGCATCTGAGGCTGAGTTTGTTATTTCCTTTTTTGTTTATTTTCGGTGAGCCATTTCCTCTGTTTCCAGGGTAACGGCCCGTCAGAGCTGCAGCAAGTGTTGCACTTTTTATCGCTCTGTGGTCACCGCCTCTCAGTGTAGAGACAGTGGCCTCGGGAGCAAATGTAACAGAGTGATAGTGGGAGGAAAGGATGTTGTGAGCATTGACTGTGTGGGATGTGTTACACCAGGGTCAGAATGAACTCAGAACTAACAGAGTGGTTGGGGTGGGGGTGGAATTTACAGTTTAGGGTGGCAATCAGTTTACTATCTGTGCATTAAAATGAAGAGGGAGAAATACTACAGTTGCAGGAAATTTAAAGTGAAGAGCAGAAAATACTGGAGACGCTCAGCAGATCGGCAGCATCTTGGACAGTCTCAGTTCTGGAACTGGGTCTTCCGCCATTTGTCCTTTCAGAGATGTAGTCTGATGTACTGAGATCCCAGCATTTTCTACTTTATAATTTTACATTTTGTTCCTGCTACACTGCAGGAAACATGGCAGTCAGCTGTGCTGCGCAAGATCCCACACAGCAGGAAGATTGTGATCAAATGTGCTCGGTTTATCTGCTGGGTTCAGGCTGAAGTATATCCGCATCCTCTATACAGACCGGGGAACCAGCCTGAGCACCGGCCCCGGCAGAGGGTCATTAGGTTCCAATTCTAACTCAGTTTGTGAATCGGAAATGGCAGGAACACCACGGCAAATTGCCGGCACCAAAGCGTTTTTGTATGGGTGATAATATTGGGCTGGTGACTCTGAGGATATGGAACTGGCAGTTTACGGGCTTCTGTCCAGGTTGGTAATTCGACAGCTGGGATCGGAATTTTCTCAGTCTGCAGTGAAGCTGAAATCCCGGAATGTTGGACATTGGTTATCGGGGAAATCACCGTCAACACTGTCCAATAGGATATCATATCTGTCAAGTATTTAGGGGATTATTTTCGAGGTAACTAGGGAGTTAGGTGAAGTTGGGCAGTGATGTTGTTCATCTGAACTTTGTTAAAGTCTGTAACAAGATCCCGCATGGCAGCTGATCGGGAAGGTTCGGTCACGTGGGAGTCACTGGGAGCTGGCGAGGTGGATTCACACCGGGCTGCAGAACAAGAAGCAGAGGAAGATGATCGAAAATGGTTTTAGCGAATGGAGACCTGTGACGGGTGGGATGTGTGTGTCAGTGTCGAGACCTCTGTAATTCACTATTCATGCCATTGATTTGTATATGAATGTACATGGCACGATGAGCAAGTTTGAATTGAATTAAATTGAATTGATTTCTTAAATCCTTCACATTCATGTGGAGTAAAAATCTTTACGTTACGTCTCGGTCAAAATGTGCAATGTGCAATGAAAGTAATTTATAATAAATTATAATATATTGAACAGTCCATGTAATATAGAGACACTCAATTGAGCGTGAGTTAGCTAGTCTGATGTCCTGGTGGACGAAGCTGTTCTAGAGCCTGTTGGTCCTGGCCTTTATGCTGCGGTACCGTTTTCCGGAGGGTAACAGCTGGAATAAATTGTAGTTGAGGTGACTCTGGTCCCCAATGATCCTTCGGGCCCTTTTTACACACCTGTCCTTGTAAATGTCCTGAATCATGGGAAGTTCACAACTACAGATACGCCGGGCTGTCCGCACCACCCTCTGCAGAGTCCTGCGATTGAAGGAAGTAAAGTTCCCATACCAGATAGTGATGCAGCCAGTCAGGACTCTCAATTGTGCCCCTGTAGAAAGTTCTTAGGATTTTGGGGCCGATACCGAACTTCCTCAACCGTCTGAGGTGAAAGACGTGTTTTTGTACCTTTTTCACCGCACAGCTGGTGTGAACAGACCACCTGAGTTCCTCGGTGATGTGGATGCCGAGGAACTTAAAGCTGTTCACCCTCTCAACCCCAGATCCATTGATGTCAATAGGGGTTAGCCCGTCTCCATTCCTCCTGTAGTCCACAACCAGCTCCTTTGTTTTTGCGACATTGAGAGGAAGGTTGTTACTTTGCCACCACTGTGTCAGAGAGATGACCTCTTCCCTGTAGGCCATCTCGTTATTGCTTGAGAGGAGGCCAATCTATGTGGTGTCGTCCACATACTTAAATAGCAGGTTAGAGCTGTGTGTGGCGACACAGTCATGTGCATACAGGGAGACTAAATTCGGGAGACTGGCTTATAAGGCAACAGGTGACAATGAATTTCAAAGACATCTTGGTCAGTTATGGAGATGGGACTGGGTAATGTCAAATGGTTTTCAACTTGGACAAGTGAGCGATAGTGCATTGTGGACAGTCAAACTAGGTGGGGCTGGTGTAGTGAATGGGAGGGCACCAAGTGTTGTAGAACAGAGCGACCTGGGAGTACAAGAGTACAGTCACTGAAAGTGGACGGGCAAGTATAGAGGGTGGAAAAGAAGGATTTAATCATGCTGGCCTTCATCAGTTAGGGCATTGAGTTCTGGATTATGGGCATTATATTGTTGGTGTGGCTACACAGAGTATTCTGTACAGTTGTGTTGACCCTGCTATAGGAAAGATACTATCAAGTTGGATCGGTTGCAGACGAGATTGCTGAAGATGTTGCCTGGACTAAAAGGCCGAGTCATAGGAAGCGTTTGGCCGAGCTGGATCTTTATTCCAGAGGAGAATGAGGGTGACATTGTCTGAGTTGATGAAATCAAGTGGGAGCATAGATAATGTGGTTGGTCGTGGTATTATCCCCAGGGTTCAAGATTCAAGATTGTTTACAAGTGTAAAGGAGAACAAAATAATTGTTATTCTGTATCAAAAGCAAGTCCTTATAAATCTCCTCTGTGCTCCCTCTATAGCAGCCATATCATTTCCTGTAGTGAGGTGACCAGAACTGGAGACAGTACTCCCAAGCGGGGTCTAATCAAGGTCTTATATAGCTGTAACATTACCTCACGCTCTTGAACTCAATCCCATGGCTGATCAATGTCAACACACCATATGCTTTCTTATCAACACTGTCAACGTGTGCAGCAGCTTTGAGTGTTCTATCGACACGGAACCCAAGATCTCACTGATCCTCCAGATTGACAAGAGTATTACCATTAATATTATATTATCTTGAAATTTGACCGAAATGAACCACTTCACGCTTATCAGTATTGAACTCCATCTGCCGCTTCTCTGCCCAGTTCTGCATCCTATCGATGTTGCACTGTAAATTCTGACAACGCTGCAGACGGTCCACAACAGTCCCAACTTTTGTGTCTTCATCGAACATACTAACCCATCCTTCAACTTCCTCATTCCGGTCAGTTGTAAAAATCAAAAAGATAAGGGGTCCCAGAACAGACCCAACGGAACACTATCGGTCGTCGTCATCCATTCAGAATATGGAACATTTACATCCGCCCTTTGCCTTCTGTGGACTTGCCAATTCTGGATCCACAAAGCAAGGTCTCCTTGGATCTCATCCCTCATTATTTTCTGAATGGGCTTTCCATGGGGAACCTTAGCTAACCTCTTACTGAAATGCATATACAGTACTTCCACTGCTCTACCTTCATCAATGTGTTTTGTTACATCGTCAGAGAATTCAATCAGGTTTATAAGGCACAACCTGCCCTCAGCAAAGACTTGCTGACAATTTCTAATCAGATTATGTCTCTCCAAATGTTCAGAAACCCTGCCTCTCAGGATCTTCTCCAAAACTTGCCCATCACTGAAGTAAGACTCACTGGTCTATAATTTCCTGGGTTATCTCCCTTTCTTGAACAAGGGAACAACGTTTGCAACCTTCCAATCGTCTGGTACTTTTCCTGTCCCTATTGATGATGCAAAGATAATCGCCAGAGGTTCAGCAATCTCGTCCCTCACTTTCCAGAGTAGCTTGGGGGTACATCTCATCCAGTCAAACGGCTTATTCAATTTTATGACTTCCAAAAACTCCAGCAATCCTCTTTGTTGAAGTCTATGCACACAAGCGTTTCAGTCCGCTGTAAGTCATCCCGACAACTTTCAAGGTCCTTTTCACTTGTGAATAACGAAGCGAAGTATTCATTAAATACATCAGAATATTTTAAATGATCGGCGGATTGCGAAACATCTGTTGAGAATGTCGCGGTGAATTCTAACCATACCAAGTTGCCGTTAATGGCAACACCACGGATTTGTTATATTTGCATGGCGTCCCCTCAGCTCCAGTGATGATTGTTACAAATGTCGGTGATATGTATTCGATCCATTATTAGCAATCAGCAAACATACAATCTTGAAGGGATGAAACTGAAGTGTACCCAAGTGTAGGTTCAACGTATTTGATAGGATAATAACAAAAGTTATGACATCCCTCAGACCCCAGATGTGAACCGCATGGAATAAAGCACAAATATTTAACTGATTCCCTTCGCTTTTATCACAATCCCACTGATGTGACTAGTTACCAGAAAAAGCATCATATATAAACCACGCAGAATACAATGCAGATCGAGAACATGGCTCCCACACTCAGGCTCAGCTCTGATAAAGGGTCTTACACCTGAAATATTAAAATAGAGTCTGTCTTGTTGAATAATTCCAGCATTTTATATTATTTATGGCAAAGATTCTTTTCCCAACTTGCTGTTGCAATGTATGACGGTTCTACTTTGTGCTTAACAAGGTGCCATGTAACTATCTGATAATAGCCAGGTGATATGGTCAAAGAAATCTTGACCAAGTTTCGGTAGTAATAATGCTTTTAAAGTCCTGCCGGAGAAACTATAGTGGTTCAGGTCAAGATGTCCTGATGCTGTGGTTGAGATTGCATTGTTCGGGATGTCAGAGTGTTTCTACATAGACTCAAACCATATATTGTCATTGGTGTCAATGCCAGGCAATGTTAAACTGAAAGGAGACGGTGAGATTCAGGTGTGACTGAGAAATTTACAGACTACAGTGATGATAGGGATAGATGTCCCATTGGGCAGCAGACATGTTTCAACCCAAACTGCTGTAACGCTTGTCCATTACTCACCACAGCGCCACCAGTGGTAGGAGGACCAAAGCAGTGGGCGTTGTCTGCTCAATCTGCCTTGCCATTTCGTTGACACATCACTCCCGATCCAAGACACAAGATTGGTTCCTAAAAGGGATTTGCCTGCAATATAGCGAGTAGATACCCCGGAGAATCCCGGCACAGTGTACAATCCATGGAGAGAGCAGAAATGGACATTGTGTGACTGTGGGTGGATGGGCACAGCTAGACCAGGCCATGTCAAGGCTTCAGTGGACAGGTCCAAGATGTTTGGAAGTGTTTGCCTCAGTTTAAAAACAAAACCGTGTTCTCCTTTAAACCTCAATTATTGTTTGACCCTCTTGGTATTTTTTTTTGTTACAGAACAGCAAATACTGATCACAAAATGGATCAAGGTACCAGCAGTGGAGGAGTTCCAGTGACGTCAACATCGGGAAAGGACACGGGTATGTTGGCGAATTATTTTAATTTATAAATACTCTGCGGATTCTGCTTCTGTGTTTAATTCAATATCGATAATTCACAGAATATTTGTGAAAACTGAGCACAGAGGGAGAGAGTTAACATCTCTGGGGGAAACACAGTCACACGTGGAAGGAGTACAGTTACCGTCTGCTGCTGCTCCTCTAGCAGATTGTGATGCACAGATTATCCATAGCGAGATTATACATAACACAAGATATTCTGCAGATGCTGAAAGTTTTGGGCAATAAAAAGGCACACAAAATATTGGCAGAACTCAGCTGGTCAGGCAGCATCCATGGAGAGGAATAAACATTTGACATTTTGGATCAGGACCACCATGAACCGAAGGTACTGTGGCAATATCTAGAATTTCTGTCCCCTCATTTCCAGTCCGATAAAGGGCCTTGGCCCGAAACATTGATTGTTTATTCTCCTCCATAGATGCTGCCTGACCTGCTGAGTACCTCCAGCATATTGTGAGATATTCCAGAGATTTGCTGAGGAAGGGGTTGACCAGGCAGGCAGACAGTAACACAGAGCAAAGCGGTGGTGACGGGCAGTACCAGGAGAGTGATGGTGATGGGTTACTATATTCTCAGCAATAAGCAGAGTCCTTTCAAAACAGAGAGGTATATTCGCTAGGAAATAGCAGCCTTCAACAGACGGAACTATAACTCCTCCTACATGACCGGCGCCCCCCACCCTCCGGCCCAAGCCCGTTCCTCCCTAGACTCCACCCCCGTCCCCATATATATATTTCGGACTGTGTTTGGTGATCCTTAGGTTCCAGAGGGAAGGTTGCTGCCCAATATGGAGTCAATAATTATTTATTTTTCCCCATTGTGCTTCACAGTGATCTCTGAGCTCCTGGCAAGCTGGAATGACTTCCAGCTGCTGCAGTTGACGGACTTCTACCAGGACAGGCTGGAGCAGGCGATGGAAGGAGGGGTGCACGGAGTGAGCCTGGCGTTAACGGCCGAGAATCAGTTCAGCGGAGAGGAACATCGGGTGAGTGAGAGAGAAAATGGGTTTGAATTTTCACACATCACAGGACTGATGGGTGTCAGAACTCTGACTCATCAGATATTAAATTATAACATATAACAATCACAACACGGAAACAGGCCATTCCGGCCCTCCTAGTCCATGCCGAACTCTTAATCTCACCTAGTCCCACCTACCCGCACTCAGCCCATAACCCTCCACTCCTTTCCTGTCCATATACCTATCCAATTTTACCTTAAATGACACAACTGAACTGGCCTCTACTACTTCTACAGGAAGCTCATTCCACACAGCTATCACTCTCTGAGTAAAGAAATACCCCCTCGTGTTTCCCTTAAACTTTTGCCCCCTAACTCTCAAATCATGTCCTCTCGTTTGAATCTCCCCTACTCTCAATGGAAACAGCCTATTCACGTCAACTCTATCTATCCCTCTCAAAATTTTAAATACCTCGATCAAATCCCCCCTCAACCTTCTACGCTCCAATGAATAGAGACCTAACTTGTTCAACCTTTCTCTGTAACTTAAGTGCTGAAACCCAGGTAACATCCTAGTAAATCGTCTCTGCACTTTCTCTAATTTATTGATATCTTTCCTATAATTCGGTGACCAGAACAACTGGGAAATAAATACTCAAATGTGAATCTGAACCAGTGATAGAAATGGGTGAAAAGACCCGGCGGACTGGTGGTTAGGTTAGGTGCTCAATGTTCAGAGTGAGTTGAAGAAGTAACAGCAGTGTGGGCTTACAGTATTAAATGGAAATATGACAGGACGTTTCGGTTTGGGGAGACCGGCAGGATGCGTGACGGCAGGATGTCAGTGAGAACTGTGGTGTTATCAGTGGATGCCACAAAGGTTCGAGTGTGTTCTGTTCTGGGTGGAGATCATTCTGTTACAATCCATAACTGTAAACGGTGTGGATCGGGGAATACAGCCATGTTGTAATGTGTAATAACTAAATAAACCTCCACTGGAAAAGGCAAAGGAAAGGTATCACATGTCATCCAGTAATCCGCTGTCATGTTGGACACTGGCATCGTCATCTTTTCTGCAACTTTTCTGTGACCGCTCAGATCGTCATAAAAAAAAGCTCCTGCTTTATTTCTTCATCTGTGATGGTTATTTTCTGATTTCTGTTAAACACTGTCGAATGAGATGAGGAATTATTTATGGATTTGGAGCCACGTCAATGAAGCGGTCACAGACCAGCCAGGATCTCATTGACTGGTGGACCAGGTTCACGGTGAATGTCCGCCCGTGTGCTCTGCACTCAGAATGTACAGTCCACGTCCAGACAGGATCAGTACCCGTCCGGGTGACTGCTCAGTGTGATCCCGTTACAGAGCACATCATTTACTTCTCATTCTCTGTGTGAATCTGTCAGTCCCCAATAGGTTCACCATTAATCTTCACAGACAATCTCAGATCTCGCTGATAAGGGAGAGCGGGCGGACAGTTCTAAACTCCTCCTGAGCCTGGTGATGGAGAAAGGCTCCCGCGCCCCGAGGTTGATGTGGGAAACCTTTGTGAAAATGCGGATTGGTGTCCCAACGTTGGACAAAATACTGAAGGAAATACAGATATATGGTGAGATAATATCAGAGACTAATTTACATTTGAATCGCAACACAGCACACTTTAAAATATTACAAAAAATGATTTCCTCAATTTGTTTAATTTCAAACAGGTTGTGATCCTTCCCATCGACCAATTTCCGCTCAACTTTTACTAAAGATTCTTAGTGAGCTGAAAGGTAAGTGAACGTGCATTGAACATTGAAGAGTATAACACAGGAATAGGCCATTAGGCAAATAATATTGTGCTGAAACAGCTATGAAATAAATCAAAAAAACCTGAAGTCTAATCTCTCCTTCCTTCACCATGTCCACATGACCTAATCCATGTGCCTGTCTTTTACAAGCTTCTAATAATTTTCCTCTATCACCTTACCGGGCAGTGCGTTCCAGGCAGCCACGACTCTGATTTAAAAAATAAGCTATCGCTCACATCCCCTTTCATTCTACACCCTCTCACCTTCAATATATATCCCTCTGGTAATAGACATTTCAACCGCGGGAAACCGATTCTCTCTGTCCACTCTATCTATGCCTCTCGTAATCTTGTCATCCTGTGTCAGAGCTCCCCTCAGCCTCCGATGAACCAGAGCAAAGAGTCTAATTTTATCCAGCCTCTCATGATAGCACATGCCCTCTAAACCAGGCAGCATCCCGGTAAATCTCTTCTGCTCCCTCCCTAAAGCCTCAACATCCCTCCGGTAGTGGGGCAATCGGAACGGTACGCAATGGCCCAGATGAGGCTGAAGCAGAGTTTATAAAGTTGAAACTTGACCTCTGTTTCCACCAACGGTTGTAATTTGCGTCGGGCGGTTCAGTTGTTGAGCCACGAGGATCTGACCAGGTAAATACTGGCACTGTGACAGAGAACACAGTGAGACACAGGGAAACGAGTTTGCTAGAGGGAGAGATTTCAAAGGACATTTTGAGGAAGGAGGCAGAGAGCTGGCGAGTTTGAGGGAAGTGGTCACAGCGCTCTGGGGCCTGCAACTACAGATCCCCACCGGAGTCTGAGTGGAGAAGGGGGCGATCTGGAGAATGGAAAAAGAACTTATATTTTTTCACACCAAAAAGTCAAAACCTTCTCTTGTCAGCCACTGTCCCCTCCTGAACAGCCTCATCCTTAACTATTTGCTAAACTCCCCCAGTTCCTGCAGATTATTTGTTCTTAGAGTTGGGCGTCCACTGAGGTTCCAGTCACAGAATAGTAATAATAGCATCACTTTAATTACAAAAGCAGGGAACATCCCAACTGGTCTGTTCAACCACAGAGCAGCAGATGAACCCCGCTGTGTTCACATCTACACTCCCTAGTGCAAACACTGCTACAGTGTTAGAGAGGGTGAGACTGGGGGACATATTCCTCAGCTCAGTCCACAGAAGCTGAAATTCCTGTCTGCCGGTGTTGTGTGATGGACACTGTGGAAGGGTGAGAGATGGGAATTAGGACAGGGAAACCGAGGGTTGTGGGATCGCGGCAAGGAAGGTGCAAAGGACTGAAAATATCTATAAATACTATTGCAATTAGTTAAACTGTGACCGTCTGGATGAGAGCTCACTACATCCATAAGCCCATCATGTCTGTGAAAATGGAGCCCGGGGCAGTGCAAGGGTTCAGAGATTGTAAGGCTCCATCATTGCAGACTGAGTTGGATCACACAACTGCACAATTACCAGAGGAGAGAGCGAAGGAAAGACAAATATCACAAAACTTGTTGATATTGCATCAGCCCATGTTTTATCTGATATTTCGAAGCTCTTAACATAAATATAGGGAATCTGGGCCAGAACCCTGGTTCAGTCTCTCTCACTTACAGGAACAAATCCCAAAGATGATCATTTAAATTTGGTACCAGAGATAGACCAATCAGGAAGTTTACAAACTACTCAAGTCTCTGAGAACTCTGTTAATGCTGTTCCAGTCCACACCCGGTCAACGAAACCCCTCAGTGTCCCTGAACACAGGTTTAGTAAATCGCTACAAGCTTGTTCCTCATTGTCCTTCATCCGGTTTATGGAGGGAACACACCCGACAGTGAAATTTCCACAGCCATTTCTGAATATGAAAGAGATACACCCTGTTTATTGAACAGCATCCCTTCTACCACTGTCACATTCTCTAAATTAAATATGTCCAAGATCAATGTTCTCCTACGCTATCACAGCTGAATACATTGAATACAGACCACACACACACCTGACAGGGTGATGACACACTGTGAGACCCTGGACACACCTGACAGGGTCCTGACAGCCTGTGAGACCCCACACACCCCTGACAGGGTCCTGACACACTGAGAGCCAGCACACACCCCAGACACGGTCCTGTCACACTGTGAGATCTCCCACACACTGAAAGGATCCTGACAGACAGTGAGACTCCACATGCCCCTGACAGGCTCCTGACACATTGTGAGACGCCACACACCCCTGACAGGGTCCTAACACACTGTGAGACGACACACACACATGACAGGGCCCTAACACACTGTCAGACGCCACACACCCCTGCAATGTCCTCTCACACAGTCAGAACCCCCACTCCCTAGCATGGTCTTGACACACTGAGAGACCCCACACACCATTGGCGGAGTCCTGACACGCTGCGAGACCTCATATACATTTGGCAAGGTCCTGACACAGAGTGAGAACCCACACACCCCTGACAGCGTCCTGACACAATGTGGGACGCCAAACACCCTTGACATTTTTCCTAATAGACTGTGAGACATAACACTCCCCTGGCAAGGTCCTGACACACCCTGAGACCCCGCAGACCCCTGGCAGGTACGCGACAGACTATGAGATACCACACGCTCCTGACTGTGCCCTGACACACAGTGAGACCCCACACCACACTGCTCAGGACTGACATACAGTGAGCCGCACACATCCCCGGCAGGGTCCCGACACACTGTCTGACCCCACACTCCCCAGCATGGTCCTGACACACTATGACGCCCCACACACGATTGGCAGGATCCTGACACACTGTGAGACATCACACACTGCTGACAGTGCTCTGACCCACTGTGAAACCCCAAATATACCTGACAGGGTCCTGACCGACGTTGATACACTACACACCCTAGAAAGGCTCCCTACACACTGTCAGAACCCACACTCCCCCGCTGGGTCCTGACACACTGTGAGACCCGACAACACCCTGAGAGAGTCCTGACACACTTTGATACACTACACACCCCTGACAGGGTCCTGATAGACTGTGAGATCCCATACGACCTTAGCAGGGGCCTGACACACAGACAGACCCCACACACCCCTGACAGGATGCAGAAACACTGTGACACCCCACAAACCCATGTCAGGGTCCTGACACACCGTCGGACCCCACACACACCTGCAGGGCCCTCTCACACAGTGAGACCCACACACCCTTGACAGGGTCCTGGCACACAGTGAGACCCCACACACCCCTGACAGGGTCCTGACACACAGTGAGAACCCACACACCCCTGACAGGGTCCTGACACACTGTGAGACCCGACACATCCCGGACAGGTTCCTGATATGACTGGGAAACCCCGTACTACCCTGGCAGGGTCCTGACACACTGTGAGACCCCATACACCCCTGACAGGGTTCTGACACATTGTGACATCCCACAGACCCCTGACAGGATCCTGACATTTGTGAGAATCCCTCACCGCTTACAGGGTCTTGACAGACTGTGAGACCCCACACACCCCTAATAGGTTCCTGACACACTGTGAGACCCCAGGCCACCCTGTTAGTGAGCT
This sequence comes from Hemitrygon akajei, assembly GCF_048418815.1. Classification (NCBI taxonomy): domain Eukaryota; kingdom Metazoa; phylum Chordata; class Chondrichthyes; order Myliobatiformes; family Dasyatidae; genus Hemitrygon; species Hemitrygon akajei. Next base: position 1,406,383 of record NW_027331947.1, read on the forward strand.
GACACACTGTGAGACCACACTCACCCCTAACAGGGTCCTGACCCTCTTTGATACACAACACAACCTTGACAGGGTCCCGACACACTGTGAGACACCACACACCCCTGGCAGGGTCCTGACACACTGTGGGACCATAAACACCCCTGGCTGGGTCCTGACACACTGTGAGACCCGACACATCCCGGACAGATTCCTGATATGACTGGGAAACCCCGTACAACCCTGGCAGGGTCCTGACACACTGTGAGACCCAACACATCCCAGACAGGGTCCTGACACACTGTGAGACCCCACACACCCGTGGCAGGGTCCTGACATTTGTGAGACCACACACGCACCTGACACGATCCGGAAACACTGTGAGACCCCAGACACCCCAGGCAGGTTTCTGACACACCGTGTGACCATATACACCCCTGACAGGGTCCTGACACACTGTGGGACCATATACACCCCTGGCAGGGTCCTGACACACTGTGAGACACCACACACCCCTGGCAGGGTGCAGACACACTGTGAGACGCCACAACCCTCCACCAACAGGGTCCTGACATCTGTGAGACCACGCACACTCTTGACAGGCTCCTGACACACTGAGAGACCACTCACACTCCTGACAGAGTCCGGACACACTGTGAGAACCCAAGGACACCTGTTAGGGCCCTGACAGACTGTGAGACCCCACACACCCGTACTTTACTGTACGAACATCCATTGGTGAATCCATTAATGAAATGGCTTTGAGCTAACTCGTGTGTGCTTAAATACTGAGTTCTGAGTTGAGGCATCTAACAGTTTGTCCACTGTCTGTTCCCATGGAAGATGTTCAACAGAAACACAAGGAGACTCTGCGGGCACAAACTGAAACACTGAGAGTGAACACGATCCTGATGAGGGAGAAGGTGAAGGTTTTCCAGCTGGTTGATCGATACGCTGAGCTCACCGTCATTTCTACTGTTCGAGATTGGAGACTGGTGGAACATGAGCTGCTGGCAAGAGGCAGAGACCACGAGGAGTGGAGAGAAAAAAATCTCCGTGGACTCCTGGAAAAACTCCGGACGGATCAGCTGTTCCAGAGCAGCTTTTCCCGAAGTAAATCCAAATCTGGGAGTTCGGCAGCAGTGGCCGGAGTCCCGGGGATCGGAAAAACAACAATGGTACAAAAGATTGTTTATGACTGGGCCACGGGGAAAATATACCAACAATTCCAGTTTGTCTTCAGTTTCAAATTCCGCGATTTAAACACCATTAACTGCAGAATAAACCTGAGGGAACTGATTCTGGATCAGTATCCTTACTTTGGGAATTTCCTGAGAGAGGTCTGGAAGAACCCAGAGGGATTGTTGTTTATATTCGATGGTTTGGATGAATTCAAGCACAGAATCGATTTTGCTGACAGTCGGAGAGATACAGAACACAAACACCAGTGCCCGGATCCCGAGTGGTGGTGTGAAGTGTCTGACATCGTGTACAGTTTAATCCAGGGCAAGCTTCTCCCAGGGTGTTCAGTGCTGGTGACCACCCGCCCCACTGCGTTACATTTATTGGAAAAGGCAAAGATCGGTGTCTGGGCTGAAATCCTGGGATTTGTTGGTGAGGAACGGAAGGAATATTTCATCAGGTATTTTGAAGATCAGACGGTGGCGGCAGCTGTTTTCAAACACGTGAAGGAGAACAAGATCCTGTACACCATGAGCTACAACCCCTCCTACTGCTCGATCCTCGCTCTGGCACTGGGCCCCTTCTTCACACAAAGAGTCAGGGACCCGCAGCGAGTTCCCAAGACCATCACCCAACTATATTCCTACTATATTTACAACATCCTGAAAAACCACGGCCGTGAGATTGAGAACCCCCGTGATGTGTTACTCAGGGTTGGTCAGATGGCCTTCAGAGGAGTGTCCGAGAAGAAGTTTGTGTTTACAGGTGGAGATTTGATCAAGTACAATCTGCAGCCTTCCCCGTTCCTGCCCGGGTTCCTGATGGAGCTTTTGGAGAGAGAGGTTTCTGCCCGGAGTGTGGTATACACATTCCCACACTTCACCATCCAAGAGTTTGTAGCTGCAGTCGCACAATTCCTGAATCCGTATCCCGGGGATATCCTGAACTTCCTGACTGAAGTCCACAGCACGACAGATGGGCGATTTGAGGTATTTCTCCGTTTTGTTGCTGGGCTCACCAACCCAATGACAGCTCGGGGCCTGGAGGAGTTTCTGGGTCCATTTCCTCATCAAACGACCTGCCGAGTCATTGACTGGGTGAAGGAGGAGGTTAAACGCCAGAGTAGAAACACAGGGAGTGAAGATGGTAAAAGGAGCCTCCTGAACACATTGCACTACCTGTTTGAGTCTCAGAATAGTGGACTGGCTCAGGCTACACTGGGATCTCTGAAAACATTTTCATTCAGTAAAATGACACTGACCCCGATTGACTGCGCGGTCCTGTCTCATGTCATCGGACTCTGTGATACAATAAAACACCTCAACCTGGGGAACTGCCACATTCAGTGTGAAGGAATCCAGCTGCTGGGACCCGGGCTGCACAAGTGCCAGGAGTTGAGGTAACTGGATTTATCTCTCACTCTGAACTGTGAAACTGTCTCATTCTGTTGTTTCAATGTAAAGGAATTTCGGTAAACTTGTAGTAAATCAGATTGTGAAGAATTGTGACAAATGCCCACGGGGTCACTCAGTAATTCCCCAAGGACGGGAGGGTTCTGTGGTTCCTTCTGAAGGGATGTTGGAGACTTCATCAGATCAGCGAACAATGGTAGTAAATCACAGGAATGGCCGTGTTTCTCACTGCCTGTGACACGTCCATTGACAATATTCCTTCTCACTGTTACTGACACCCAGAGCAACGGTGAATGCAGCAAGTGGGTCAGAGATTCACAGCCCCTTCCCGGTGAGGGACAAGAGACCGTAAACAGATTGTCCAAGTGAGAAGGAAAGAAATACCATTGTGAGATTGTCCTCCCACTGCCATTCCCCGTGTGTGACTTTACTGACTTCCAGATACGCAAAGAGCGAGGGCGCATCTCCTCGGGGACACTGTTCAGACCCAACACACACGTACAAAAAATTTCTGCATCCTCTCGTCTTGTAGGATTATCGTTTACCCTTGGAATCCTCCTGTGGGACCTCTCATCCCAATCCCCCTTCCATTCTTTGGAATCTTGTCCCCATCTCCATTTCTCCTGTGGGCTCTCTATTACTCTTTTCTCATCCTCCTGTGGGATGTCTTTTCCACAACCCCCCCCCCTTCCTCTTGTGGGATCTCTCCTCCCCATCCCTCTTCCTCCTGTGAGATCTCTCTTCCCCATCTCCCTTTCATCTATGGGATCGCTCTTCCCAATCCCCCTTCCTTCTATGGATTTCTCTTCCCCACCCCTTCCTGCTGTTGGAACTCTGTTCCCCATTCCCTTTCCTCCTGTGGGATCTCTATCCCCCATCGACTTCTTCCTGTCAGATCTCTCTTTGGTATGATCCATTGTACTGTGGAATTTCTCTTCCCCAACCCCCTTCCTCCTGTCAGATTTCTCTTTCCAATCCCACATCCTCCTGTGGGAACTCTCTTCCACGTCCCTCCTCCTCCTGGCCGATCACTCAACCCCATCCCCCTTCATACTGTTTAATCTCCCTCTATATCCTCCTTCCTCCTGTGGGATCTCTCTTCCCCATACCTCATCCTGCTGTGGGATCTCTCTTCCACACTCCCATGCCGCCTGTGGGTTCTCTCTTCCCCATCCCCCTTCCTCCTGTGGGATCTCGTTTCCCCATCCCCTTCCTCCTTTGGGAATCATAAAATCATAAAACACCAGTGCACAGAAAACAAGCCATTCGGCCCTTCTACTCTGTACCAAAACCTTATTCCGCCAGTCCCATTGACCTGGACCCAGTCCTCTCTCGTCCATGTATCTATCCAATTTATTCTTAAAGCTTAAGAGTGAGTCCACATTTTCTACATCAGATGGCAGCTCGTTCCACACTCTTACTACCCTCTGAGTGAAGAAGTTCCTCCTAATGCTCCCCCTAAACTTTTCCCCTTTCACGCTGAAGCCATGTCTTCTCATTTTTATCTCTCCTAATCTATGCCTATTCGCATTTATCCTGTCTATACCCTCATAATTTTGTAAACGTCTCTCAAATCTCCCCTCATTCTTCTATGCTCCAAGGAATAAAGTCCTAACCTGTTCAATCGTTCCTTGTAACTCAACTCCTGAAGACCCAGCAACATCCTAGTAAACCTTCCCTGCACTTTTTCAAACTTACTGATATCCTTCTATAGTTAGGTGATCAGAACTGCACACAAAACTCCAAATTTGGCCTCACCAATGTCTTATACAACCTCACCATAATATTCCAACTCCTATACTCAGTCCTTTGATTTATTAATGCCAGGGTGCCAAATGCCTTCTTTACAGCCCTGTCTACCTGTGACGCCACTTTCAGGGATTTATGTATCTGAACCCCCAGATCCCTTTGTTCCTCCGCACTCTTCAGTGCCCTACCGTTTATCGTGTATGTCCTACCTTGATTTGTCCTTCCAAAATGGAACACCTCATACTTGTCTGCATTAAATTCCATCTGCCATTTTCTGGCCCATTCTTCCAGTTGGTGCAGATTCCTCTGCAAGCTTTGAAAGCCTTCCTCGCTGTCCACAACGCCTCTATCTTAGTGTCATCAGCAAACCTGCTGATCCAATTTATCACATTATCATCTAGATCATTGATACAGACAACAAACAACAATGGTCCCAGCACAGATCCCTGAGACACATCACTGGTTACAGGCCTCCAGTCTGAGAAGCAATCATCCACTACCACTCTCTGTCTTCTCCCACACAGCCAATTCGAATCTAGTTTACAATCTCTTCATGGATACCTAGTGTCTGAACTTTCTGAACTAACCTCATATGTGGGACCTTGTCAAAGGCCTCACTAAAGTTCATGTAGACAACATCCACAGCGTTTCCTTCATATGCATTCTTGGTAACCTCCTCGAAAAACACTACAAGATTCATTAAACACGATCTACCACACACAAAGCCATGCTGACTATCTTTTATCAGCCCTTGGTTGTCCAAATCCTGGTATATCCGATCTCTCAGAACACCTTCCGATAACTTACCTACTTCTGATGTTAGGCTCACTGGCCTGTAATTACCTGGTTTACTTTTGGAGCCTTTTTCAAACAGCGGAACTACATGAGCTACCCTCCAATCCTCCGGCACCGCACCCGTGGCTGAGGACATTATAGATTTTTCTGCCAGGGCCCCTGCAATTTCTACATTAGCCTCTCTCAAGATCGGAGGAAATATCATGTTAGGCCCGGAGATTTTTCTACCTTTATTCACTGTGAGGCAGCAAGCAGCTCCTCTTCTTTAATCTCTATATGTTCCATGACACTACTGTTTGTTTGCCTTAATTCCATATCCACTATGCCAGTTTCCTGAGTAAACACTGACGCAAAACACTGTTTAAGAGCTCCCCCATCTCGTGAGGCTGCACACATAGACGACCACTCTGATCTTCTAGGGGACCAATTTTGTCCTTTACTATCCTTTTACTCTTAATTTACTTGAAGAATCCCTTCGGGTTTACCATCACATTATCTGCCAAAGCAACCTCATGTCTTCTTTTTGCCTTCCTGATTTCCTTCTTTAGTATTCCTTTACATTTTCTATACTCTTCAAGTACCTCATTTGTTCCTTGTTGCCTATACCTGCTAAAAACCTACTTAACCAGATCGCCAATATCCCTTGATGTCCTTTGAACCAAGGTTCACTCTGCCTGTTAACTTCGCCTTTAATTCTGGCAAAAAACATGCAAACTCTGCACTCTCAAAATTTCACCCTGGAAGGCGTTCCACTTACTGAACTCATCCTTGCCAGAAAACAACTTATCCTAATCCACTCTTCCCAGATCCTCTCTCATTTCCACAACATTGGCCCTTCTCCAATTCAGAACCTTAACTGGTGGACCAGTCCTGTCCTTATCCATAATTATCTTGAAACTAATGACATTATGGTCACTGGACCCAAAATGTTTGCTTACACATACTTCTGTCACCTGACCTGTCTGGTTCGCTAATAGGAGATCAGGTACTGCACCCTCTCTCATTGGTACCTCAATATATTGATTTAGAAAACTTTCCTGAACACATTTGATAAACTTCACGCCACCTAACCCTTTCTCAGAGTGGGAGTCCCTGTCAATATGTGGAAAGTTAAAATCCCCTACTATTACAACTTTCTGTTTCTTACAGTGGTGTGCTAACTCTCTGCAGATTTGCTCCTCCAATTCTCTCTGACTATTGGGCCGTATATAATAATACCCTATTAGTGTGGTCACACCTTCCCCGTTTCTCATCTCCACCCATATGGCCTCTATAGACGAACCCTCCCGGCTGTCTGTCTACGCACAGCTGTGATATTCTCCCTGACTGGTAATGCCACTTCTCCCCCTTTCATCCCTACCCCCTATCACGTCTGAAACAACGGAACCTCGGAACATGAAGCTGCCAGTCCTGCCCCTCCTGCAACCAAGTCTTACTAATAGCATTAATGTCGTAATCATCATGTGCCAATCCACGCCCTAAACTCATTTGCCTTACCTATAATACTCCTTGCATGGAAATAGATGCACCTGAGAACATTTCTATCACGTAAAAACCTTTGATATCTGTCTATACAAGCAGTCCTCGCATGACCCTTATCCTCCTCCACCTCACTATCTGCTCGAACACTCTGGTTCCCCTCCCCCTGTAATCTAGTTTAAAACCCCTGTAGAAGAACTTGCTAACCTACCTGCAAGGATGTTAGTCCCCCTGCAGTTCAGGTGCAAACTGTCCAATTTGAACTGGTCCCACCTCCCCTGGAAGAAAGCCCAATTGCCCAGAAACATGAAACCCACCCTCATGCACCATCCCCTCAGCCACGTATTTAGCTGCATTATCTTCCTATTTCTAGCCTCACTAGCACGGGGCATGGGTAGCAATCCACCTGTGAGATCTCGCTTTCCCATCCCCCTTTCATCCTCTGGCCTCTCTGTTCCCACTCCCCCTTCCTTCCAACTGTTGGATCTCTCCTCAGCATCCACCTTCCTCCTGTGGGATCCCTCATCCCCCTCCCCTTCCTTCTGTGGGATCTCCCTTCCCCTTTCCGTCCTGCTGTGGGATCTCTCATCCCCATCCCCCTTCCTCCTGTGAGCTCTCTGTTCCCTATACACCTTCCTCTTGTGGGATCTCTCATCACCAGCTCCCTACCTCCTGATGAATCTCTCTTCCCCATACCCATTCCTAGAGTGGAATCTCTCTTCTCCACCCCCCATGCTCCTGTGGGATCTCTCTTCCGCATCCCCATTCACCCTCTGAGACCTCTGTTCCCATCCCACTTCCATCTTGCGGGATCTCTCTCCCCATCAACTTCCTGCTGTTGGATCTCTCTTCCCCATCCTCCTTCCTCCTGTGGGATTTAACCTCCCCACCCCTTCCTGTGGGATCTCTCTTCCCCATTGTTATGGACGGAAAGTTATCCGACCAAGCAGGAACGTGGTATCAGAGAAAATGTATCCGCGACAAGAATGAGACTGTACACCAGTTCACAGTATTACACTTGTTTATTGGTAAGGTAAAATATTAGCATAAATGACACTTCATTGCGGAAAGCGGCTTAGCTTAACTACCCACGGCTGTGCAACTGCCCTTTTCCCGATACAAGCAATACTTATAAACGTGTGGTTAATCCCACTCCCACACGACTCATACGGGGCCAGGAACAGGTGTGATGAAGCACCCACGCCAGCGAACGCGGTCTTCACCTGGGATGTTTCGTCCCCACCTGGGGTTCCTTCTGGTCTTGCTAGTTGTTGTCCTTCTCCACGGACTGCATATCGTCCTCTCCCTGTCTTCTCCTCTGCACCTCACAGCCCCTGGCCCCTTATATATCCCCTTAAAACAATGAGAACAATATATATTCTCTTAGAACAATGACATCCTGTTCAATGCCTCTACATGCCTACATGGTACAGTTACCACAGGACAATATAGGACGCGTTGCGGTTGACGAGCTGGGACCGATTGCATTGTCCCATTTACTGGCCCGACGCCATCCGTTCTGCTACATTAACAACCCCCACTACCCCACCAAACACCACCTGCTCAGTGGAAACTTACAACAACCCATTAACCTCTCAAGTCCCATGTTCTTTTCCTACAATACACTCCACCCCCTCGGTACCAACTCGTCAACGGCGGCGAGGGGTTACACAGCGTTGAATAACCTGCTTAATCACAAAAACACATAAAGCCACAAAAATTATCAACAGAATAGCAAAAACAAACCATTGTACCAATTACAAGTTAACCGGCCAACCCTCCATCCACTCGCATGACACATGCAGCTGTCACCGACGGGTAAGTGTAGCTGGTCGGTGCCATCGTCACAAGACCAGATACGAGAGCTGGTACTGGATCCGAGAAGAAGGAGGGTCAGCAGGCCGTACAAGAGCATCATCAAAGTCCTGAAAACAGACAATCATTCGCGTTTAGTCAGGCGTTCTGTATTTAAACATTCCACCCGATCATGCCCTTCCACAGCCACCCAACGGGTGTTCCCCTGGCCCACAGCAATAATCTCCCCCGGGAGGCGTTCACCTGTAGGATAACGGACCCATACCTGTTGTCCTACAACAGACACCATTTTCTCTTCCTCTTCTTCCTCAATGTCAATGCCGGCCTGGTTACCATCAGGGGGAAACAGGCGCTCCAACGGGGTGCCCCCCTTCCCCACCCGCTGGTTTAACCGGTCCACTGCTTGTTGCAGCACAATACAACAGCCTTTAAGCGTATGGCTGGGGGTCAACAACCGGATCTGCTCCTTTAGCAGTCCGTTCATCCGCTCCACTAGTCCTGAGGCTTGTGGATAATAAGGTATGTGAAACACCCAGTATATCCCATGGGCCACTGCCCAGTCGGCTACTTGTCCTCCGGTAAAATGGGACCCATTATCGGATTGTATTTCTTCCGGGATACCGTAGTGGGATATCAATATCAAGTAGTCAAGTCCGGCCACGGTGGAATCTTGATCCGCTCTGGCGCTGGGGCGGGCCAACACCACCCCTGAATATGTGTCTACCATGACCAAACAATACTTCTTCCCCCGACATTCAGGCATGGGGCCAATATAGTCCACTTGCCATACCCGGGCGGGGGCTTTCCCACGTTTTATTGCAGCGGGAGGACCTTGCATCACCCGACGGGGTTTTACCTCCTGGCAGGTAGGGCAAGTATGCACCAGCTCCTTTACCGTGTCACCTGTTAGAGCAATCCCATGCCGCTGAGCCCACTCCCGAGTACCCTTTTCTCCCCTATGTCCACTCTGTTCATGGGCCCAGCGACCCAGAGCCAGCACGTCCATCTTTCGGATCGCGGCTAACATGTCTACATGCTCATTATGAGTTGCCGTTTCAGTGGGCCGCTTATCATGGGCATCCACATGCCATACTGTTAGGGTCCGTGTCAGCGCAGCTGCCCACAACTTCTTCCATAACTCCTGTCCCCATATGGGCTTACCGTGCACCATCCAATCGTTCCGTTCCCAATCAGGCATCCACACGGTCAGTCCATTGGCTACGGCCCACGAATCTGTATATAAATACACAGCAGTGTCCACAGCACTAGGACCCATAGCATCTGATTCCAAATTACTATGATCCAGAGGCAAAGTGACTGCCACCAATTCAGCGAACTGGCTGGAGCCGGCCGTACCCTCTTCGGTGAGCTCGGTTCCGGAACTAGGATGATAAGCGGCAGCTCGCCACCGCGGCACGCCGGACACACATTTACTTGATCCGTCGGTGAACCAAGCATATTTCTTTTCTTCGTCGGTTAGCTCTTCAAAGGGCCGCCCCCACTTCACGGGTGAGGTAGGTAATACGTCGATCTTCTCAGCGACTGGTTTCGGCTCCAACGGCTGCTCGGCTACCAGCTCGTGTATGCGACTCACTCCGTCAGGTCCCTTGGTAGCTCGATCTTGAATGTACCACTTCCACTTAACAATGGAGGACTGTTGGGCTTGCCCTTGCTTTAAGTTAGCGGAGTCCGATAGGATCCAGTTCATAATGGGGAGGCTAGGTCGAAGAACAATAGGTGCGTCTCCAGTCATCCGCTCCGTTTCAATCAACGCCCAGTAACAGGCCAGGAGTTGTCGCTCAAAAGCGGTGTACCGTGTTGCAGCATCTGGCATCTTCCTTGACCAAAAGCCCAGAGGAACTCGCCGTCCTGCTTGTTTTTGCCACATGCTCCAGTGAGCCGCATCCACATCGGCGGTCACTTGCAGTTCAAACGGTACACCAGGTACCCTTGGAGACAAAGGCAGCGCTTGTTGTACAGCTAGCTTAGCATCTTCAAACGACTTCTGTTGTTCTTCGCCCCACTCAAAAGGGGCCTTTTTTCGGGTGACCACATAGAAAAAATGGAGGCCGGACAGGTGCGGAATATACCTCCGCCAGTAACCTAGCAACCCAAGGAATCGTTGCGTATCCGTCTTGTTAGAGGGGGTGGCAATATTAATTATTTTCTGCCGCACCTTTTCCGGAATGACTTGCTCTCCCGCATGCCACTGAATGCCCAGGAACACTACTGACTGACTTAGTCCCTGGACTTTAGCGGGGTTAACCGCCCAGCCCCGTTGTGTGAGGTATGCGGTTAGGGATTCCAGGGCCTCTTGTACTGTGTCCATATCACAACCCTGAACCATAATATCATCAATATAATGGTGTATAATAATACTAGGTATGGTGGTGAATTCTGCCAGGTCTCGGGCTATCAATCCATGGCATACGGTGGGAGAGTGGAGATAACCCTGAGGTAGTCGGGTAAATGTATACTGTCGCCCCTTCCAAGTGAAGGCAAATTGATCCTGCGATTCGGGGCTAATAGGAATACTAAAGAAGGCATTGGCCAGGTCAATCACAGCATACCAACTCCCGTTCTCCTGCGCGGCGATATTTTCAATAATAGTTACTATGTCCGGAACGGCCGCCGCCAATGGGGGAGCCACTCTATTCAGCCGGCGGTAGTCGACCGTCATTGGCCACGAGCCGTCTGGCTTCTGTACTGGCCATATTGGGCTATTAAACGGGGAAGTGGCTGGTCGCACAATGCCTTCCTGGACCAAAGCCTGTATCGTCTCGGTTATGGCATCATGCCCCCCAGGAATGCGGTATTGGGGAACGCTGACCGGAGAAAGAGGAGCGGGGATGTGGACCGGTTCCCACCTCGCCTTTCCCACAATTACTCTAGTAGCCCTTATCCCAGAAGTGAACGCGCCCCTTGTGGTTTGTAACTGTAACCCTCTTAAGATGTTCATACCCAGTATACGTTCTTCCGTGGGAGCCACCAGTACCCGCCGCACCACCGGGGTATGATTGCCAATAGTGAGGCGGACCGAAATCTCTCGGGCCCGCGTCAGAGCTCCTCCCATACCCTCAACGTGGTACGGAGGTCCTTTCCACTTGTCTGGATTGCCCGGTATTACCGTATGTTCAGCCCCAGTATCAACCAAGGCTAGATGGCGCTGGTCATTCCCCTTACCCCAGTGGACCATTACAGGTATATAAGGCCTGGGGTCACCCTTTGTCCACTCTGTGGTGATGTGATACACCAGGGCGACCCCGCCAACCTCCTATTCTTTACATGGCACTGGTGCCTTCCATTTAGCCGCCTCCTCCTGCAATGTTTTACGCACCAGCTGTTGCACATCGTCCAAGCTGGGATAAAGGGAAGGGGACGACTTGCTCACATCATTACTCTTCAGACCCGGTCCTTCCTCCACCTTTCCCTTCACTTTGGTCTTATACAATGCATGCAGGACAGAGGTGGGCTTACCATCTATTTCTTCCTTACGGACACCTGCCTGAAACAGTGAGAGGAACAGTTCTCGCCTACTTGGTCCTGGCGGTCCCTCTTTCTTCTGCCGATCCGTAGACACGGGTCGAGCCCGGCTACGGGGGGTGGCTATCTCAGACAATGTCTGCATGGCCCCTATAACACGGGCGATAGGGCTCCTGATCAAGGGTCCCGTTATTGATAATACAACTCCCCGTAATGCGGGAGCCGCTGAGCGGACCAGGCGGGTCTGCATACCGGCGGTAAAGAGTTCATCCTCTGGCCCTCCCCCATGGGCCCACTGGCCCAACCGATGGGCATATAGGGCAGCCGCCAGGGCTTGCTGCCGCAGCACCTGTGCTCCTTCCTCCCCCGTCTCCCAATCCGCAACTTTATGGTCCCAATCCATAGCGGAAGGGAAGACTCTATGGGCGGCTGCAGTAACAGTATAGAACAAATAATCAGTGTCGACGCTCCGACCCCGCAACTCTTGGTTAAGGCGAGGTTCTGTAGCTAACGTCCCCATACCTACCAACTCCTCCGGAGTTAGATAGATATGCCCCCCTCCTTCTTCCCATATCCGTAATAACCAAGCCGCCAAAGGTTCCGATGGTTTCTGCCGGAACCTCTGGCCCATCCCGGACAATTCCTTCATGGTGTAATCCTTATATTGTACCTGCCTCCGACCCGCGTTTAGGGCCTCTCCCGGTCTTACCCGCGCATCGCCCTCGGCTTGAGCATAGTCAGAATCAAAATCGTTTCCCTCCGCCTCATCCTGGGGGGTAGGATAAGTATACGTGGTGACCATTGCCGGCCGGGCTTGGGCTTGGGCGGTATCCTCTCCCTGGCCATTGCCCGGGAGAGGTGGATAAGATGGTTGATCCGGATATCGGTTGTCATCATCATACCAGATATCACCATCCCAGGTATCAATGTCATCCCCTTGTGCTAACATTGCCCTTACTCGGGCGGGATCCGGGGACATAGATCCCTTTTGCTTATACAACTGGTGTTTCAGTTGGAGGGCCCTACATGCCAATTTGACCCCCGTTTCCTCCAGCTCAGAAGCCCGATTCTGACTGGTGCGCACTACTTCGCCCATCATAGCACACCTCTGTTGCATGGCTTCAACTTCCTCCCTTAATTCACCCAATTCCTTCTTCTTAGCAGATAATACTCCTGATTGATGCCTCAGGGCTGTGGCCAGCAGCCAAAAAGCATCCGTCAGGGACCCCTTTTGCTCCGGAAAATTCAGCTCTCGCAATAACCGTGCCACACTGTCCCCGATAGGGGTTTCCCGTGGTAGCAGGCGATCCTCCCAACTGAGAGGAGAGCCCAACTGAGACAATGTATTTGCCAGCATCCCGAACCCGGCCGAATTATCCGTCCAGCCGGGAATAAGAAACTGTTCGGGAGTGGCCTCCTTCTTGCGGCGGAACAAATTAATCCTGATACCCTGCTCGCAGCGCCAATTGTTATGGACGGAATGTTATCCGACCAAGCAGGAACGTGGTATCAGAGAAAATGTATCCGCGACAAGAATGAGACTGTACACCAGATCACAGTATTACACTTGTTTATTGGTAAGGTAAAATATTAGCATAAATGACACTTCATTGCGGAAAGCGGCTTAGCTTAACTACCCACGGCTGTGCAACTGCCCTTTTCCCGATACAAGCAATACTTATCAACGTGTGGTTAATCCCACTCCCACACGACTCATACGGGGCCAGGAACAGGTGTGATGAAGCACCCACGCCAGCGAACGCGGTCTTCACCTGGGATGTTTCGTCCCCACCTGGGGTTCCTTCTGGTCTTGCTAGTTGTTGTCCTTCTCCACGGACTGCATATCGTCCTCTCCCTGTCTTCTCCTCTGCACCTCACAGCCCCTGGCCCCTTATATATCCCCTTAAAACAATGAGAACAATATATATTCTCTTAGAACAATGACATCCTGTACAATGCCTCTACATGCCTACACGGACAAGGATATCCTGTACAATGCCTCTACATGCCTACATGGTACAGTTACCACAGGACAATATAGGACGCGTTGCGGTTGACGAGCTGGGACCGATTGCATTGTCCCATTTATTGGCCCGACGCCATCCGTTCTGCTACATTAACAACCCACTACCCCACCAAACACCACCTGCTCAGTGGAAACTTACAACAACCCATTAACCTCTCAAGTCCCATGTTCTTTTCCTACAATACACCCATCCCATTCCCTACTGTGGGATCTCTCTTCCCCAACCACCTTGCTCCTGTGGGGGCTCTGTTCCCTTCCCCCCACTTCCTATGGGATCGCGCTTCCCCATTTCCCTTCCTCCTGTAGCATCTCTCTTCCCCATTACCCATCCTCTTGTGGGATCTCTCTTCCCCAAACCACCAGCTACCGAGGGATCTGTCTTCCCAATCCCCTACGTCGGGTGGGATAACACTTCCCCATCCCACTTCCTCCCGTGGCATCTATTTTCCCCATCCATCTTCCTCCTATGGGATCTCTCCTACTCATCCCCCAACCTCCTGTATGATCTCGCTTCCCTACCCACTTCCTCCTATCTCATCTCTCTTCCCCATGCCCCATCATCCTATGGGATCTCTATTCCCCGTTCCCCTTCCTTCTATGAGATTTCTCTTCCTCATCCCCTTTCCTCCTGTCGGATCTCTCTTTCACCTGTGGGAACTCTCTTCCCAATCTCCCTTCATCGGGTGGGATCCCGCCTCCCCATCATCTTCCTCCTGTGCCATCTCTCTTCCCCATCCAACTTCCTCCTGTGGGGACTCTGTTCCCATCCCCCACTTCCTAAGGGATCTGTCCTACTCTTCCCAGTTCCTCCTGTCGGATCTCTCTTCCCCGTCCCCCTCCTTCTGTGGGATCCCTTTTCCCCATCCCCCTTCCTCCTTTGGGATCTCTCTTCAACATCCCTCTTCCGTAGTTGGGATCGCTGGTCCATCCGACTTCCTCCTGTGGGCTCTCCCTTCCCCATCCCACTTCCTCCTGTGGGTCATCATAATGCCCCCTCTTGCGGTGGGATCTGTCTTTTCCCTCCACAGTTGATCCTGATGTATCACTCTTCCCCATCCCACATCCTCCTGTCGCATCTCTCTTCCCCATTCTCCTTCCAACTGTGGGGTATCTCCTCCCCACCCTCGTTCTTCCTAGGGATATATCATCCCCAACGCCCTTACTCCTGTGGGATCTCAAATCCCCATCCCCTTCCTCCTGTACGCTCTCTACTCCCCTTCAAATTCCTGCTGTTGGATCACACTTCCTCATGTGCGATCACTCTTCTCCATGCCCCTTCCTCCTGTGGATCTACTTATCCCATGCCCCTCTTCCTGTGGGATCTCGCTTTCCCATCCTCATTACTCATGAGGTATCTCTCCTATTCATCTCCCTTTCCCCTGTACCATCTCTCCTCCCCATCCCACATCCTCCGGTGGGATCTCTCTTCCGCGTGCTCCTTCCTCCTATGTGATATCTCTTCACAATCCCACTGCATCCTGTGGGCTCTCTCTTCGCTATCCCCTTTCCTTCTGTGGGGTCTCCCTTCCCCATCCCCCTTCCTCCTGTGGTATTTCTCTTACCCATCCCCCTTCCTCCTGTGGGATCGCTCTACCCCATTCCCCTTCCTCCGGTGGGATCTCTCTCCCCCATCCCCCTTCCTCCTGTGGGATCGCTCTTCCCCATCCCCCTTCCTCCCTTGGGATTTCTCTTCCCCATCCCACTTCCTCCTCTGGGATATCTCTTCCTCACCCGCCTTCCTCCTTTGGGATCATTCGTCCATCCGACTTCCTCCTGTGGGTCCTCTGTTCCCATGCCCTCTCTTCCTGTGGGATCTCTCTTTCCCATCTCCATTCCTCCTGAGGTATTTCTCCCACTCATCCCCCATCCTCCTTTATGATCTCTCTGCCCCATCCCTCCTCTTCCTATTGGATCTCTCTTCCCCATGCTCCTTCATCCTGTGGGATTTATCTTCCCCACCCCCATTCTTCCTGGTGGATTCCCCTTCCCCTTCCCCCTTCCTCCTGTGGGATCTCTCTTCCCCATCCCTTTAGCTCGGGTGGGTCTATTTCACTGTATCCCATTGACATTTCTGCATTTCGGTCAGGAACAATTTTCTCTCCATCGGAAAATGGGACAGAATATGTGGAGTTTACAGGGTCACACCGACAGACGAAATTACTGACATTCGGTGAATACCCTGGAGCTGGGCAGTGAGGGACATTGACAGTGATGGGATCTCCGATCAGTGATTTACTGAAGGGTTTAATGTTTCCTGAAATATCCAAGTGAGAGAAATTCCCTCAGACCCACGGTTTGAATCACTTTGTTCATCAATCGGTCTGTTTGTGTTTAGCCTTGAGCAGAATAAACTGGGAGATTCAGGAGTGAAACTGGTGTTTGCGGCTCTGAGGAACACGGAGTGTAAAATACAGAAACTGTGGTAAGTACCAGACTGTGGGAGATTGTGTTTACAGTCACTGGGTGTCTGACACTGAACATTAATGTGATCAGTAATTGTGTTACTGATAAACACTGGGGATTTGTACCGTCTCCTGTCTCTCTGTGTCCTTCACCCTCACTCTCTCTCATCTCCAGGCTGTGGGATGTCGGTCTCACAGATTCTGGTGCCGAGGATCTCGTCTCCACTCTCAGTACAAACCCATCACTGACAGAGCTGGACCTGGGATCAAACTCGCTGACAGACCGATCTGTCCCCGCTCTCCGCCGCCTCATACTGACGCTCCCGAGTCTGGAGTGGATCTGGTGAGTGTTTGTGTTAATGTTCAATGTGACATAATATCAGCGAATCCGCGGGTTTTCTGGTGATATTTGTCTGTGAGTGTTGTTGAAACATTAACCCTGGTCCCCTGTTAATGACACTGTTGTGTAATCTATTTATTTCATCTTTATTCTCCCATCTGTTTCAGGCTGGTGAGGAATCGGTTCAGTGAGATCGGGAGGAAGGAACAGAGATCTCTGCAGGAACTCAGACCCAGACTGAGAGTGTGGATCTGAACATCTGAATGTGTGAATATCCCCGCACGCGGGATGGGGACGTCTTGGCCGATTCCCCGCCCTCCCCTTTAACTCCCGCCCTTACCATTAATGGCAGCGCGCCGGGGGTGATTCCCAACGGGTTTAACGGAACCAGCTCAGGTCTCGCGCTGTGTGTCGCTCGGAGCTCGGAGGTCCCGCAGTGACGTGTATCCGCCTGCTGTCTGCGGGGCAGCTTCCGCCGGATGTGCGTGTTCGAGACTCCCACGTGACACCACGGAGAATTACCCAGACAGGAAGAGCCCGGGGGCCAGGGCTCAGTCTGGGATACCGGTGTACCGGGTTGGGATTATCCCGGGAGAGAATCCTTTTGCTCCCTTTGCTGAGGACGGTGCATTCGGCAGTCTAACCGATATAATGATGTTAAATTGACAAATCTCCCGGCACTGACACTGGATCTGCAGCGATCTCGGAGGCGGCCCTGAGGTTGATTTTATAGTCGGAGCTCCTCACACTGACACAGTAGCGTCTCAGCTCCAGGCTGAGGGAGGTCGGATGCCCAGGATCTCATCTCCACCAAAGCCTCTTCCTGGCTAACTGATCCCCGCAGACAGATAAAATTGATGATAATATCACACGTGAGAACACTGAAGTCCCGAGTACGAGACGTGTGGGGGATGTAATACCGACGTTACACACCAAGTGAAGCTCCCTCCACCGTCTGCCATTATACACTCCCAGGGTCAGACACAGAGTGAATCTCCCTCCACACCGTCCCATCACACACTCCCAGGGTCAGACACAGAGTGAATCTCCCTCCACACCGTCCCATCACACACTCCCGGGGTCAGACACAGAGTGAATCTCCCTCCACACTGTCCCATCACACACTCCCGGGGTCAGACACAGAGTGAATCTCCCTCCACACCGTCCCATCACACACTCCCGGGGTCAGACACAGAGTGAATCTCCCTCCGCACCGTCCCATCACACACTCCCAGGGTCAGACACAGAGTGAATCTCCCTCCACACCTTCCCATCACACACTCTCGGGACCAGACTCAGAGCGAATTTCCCTCCACACCGTCCCATTACACAGTCCAGGGGTCAGACACAGAGTGAATCTCGCTACACACCGTCCCATCACACACTCCCGGGGTCAGACACAGAGTGAATCTCCCTCCACACCGTCCTATCACATACACCCGGGTCAGACCCAAAGTGAATCTCCCTTCACACCGTCCTGTCACACACACCCGGGTCAGACAAAGAGTGAATCAACCTCCACAACGTCCCATCACACACTCCCGGGGTCAGACACAGAGTAAATCTCCCTCCACACCGTCCCATCACACGTTTGCAATGCCAAACACACAGTGAATCTCCGTCTGCACCATTCCATCACTCAATTAATTCCACCCTGCAAATTCTCATTTGAGGGAAGCAGGCACCATCAATTTGCGGGAGACTCCCGGAACTCCCGGGAGAGGTGGGATGTCTGCAATAGAGTAGCTCCTTAGCGGCCAGCCAGCTGGTTTAAATAACGTTAGCTATGCTAATGAACGAATGACACCCGTTAAACTCACCTCAACAGTGATTTGCAACACAGTTACAAACAGTGCAGCGAGCAACACTGTCATTATTCTTGACCTCTAGTAGGCAGGGGTACACTTCAGTGTAGTCTGGGGTGACGTACGTTTTATATTTCATTTTTTGGAATACTCTACCATGTCACGCTCTCTCTCTCTCTCTCTCTCTCTCTCTCTCTCTCTCTCTCTCTCTCTCTCACTCTCTCTCACTCTCTCTCTCTCTCTCACACACACACACACACATTCTCTCTCTCTCTCTCTCTCTCTCTCTCTGTCTCTCTCTCTCTCTCTCTCTCTCTCTCTCTCTCTCTCTCTCTCTCTCTCTCTCTCTCTCTCTCTCTCTCCCTCTCTCAATCGTTCTCAAAATATCGATTTCCAGGATCTTGTATACAATTTGCGGTCGTCAGGGAGCCGCTGACAATATGCGGCAGACTCCTGGAACTTCCGGGGGAGGTGGGATGTCCGACGCTTCACTTGAAATGGCCGCTGGGGAGAGGTGGAACGGCTTTGGTAGAAGTGAGCACGAGAGGGAGGGACGCGCTGATTTAAAATTGTTTAATGTGGCGCCAGGGATGGAGCATCAATAACTTTCGGAGACTGGAAGTGAGTGAGGCTTTTATTAGCAGCAAAAAGCGAGCACGACTTCTCGGAGACCGAGGGAGGAGCAGTGCCTCCAATCGCCTTTATACAGGGGTCTGAGGGAGGAGCCACATGAGCAGTCAGCAGAGGGGCGTTTCCAGACAGGTATACATAGTTTACCACAGACACTGACTTACAATGGTCACTGTCGCACTCAGAATCTATGACGAAGGAACATGCGGTGCCAATGGATACAATCCCGGGATCGAGTGTGTTATTGATTGTAATAACAGTATTTTAATTTGTGTTTTATATCGTCTTGCGTATTGTATATATGTTCTAATTCTAATGATGTTGTAATTGAATAAACTAATGTATATATCTCAGGTATACACACATGCACATATACATGTGGGTTTTGAGTAGGAGGTGTGAGGGGTTTGGAAGGTAGAGGTGTGACGGGACGAGGAGTGGACTGATGAGACGGTGAGCGTGGCGAAGTCACTGACTCAATAGGGGACGGAAAGGGGAGGGGCGAAAGTCCCTGTCAAAAACTGGTGGTCGACATGGAGAAGACAAAGACGGGGTATAGAGGAGTGAAATGACAGGAAGGGAGCGGGAGTGATACGATGGGGAGGGAGGGGCATGATGGGACGGTGAGGGAGAGGGATTGATGGGACTGGGAGGAAGGGGAAGTAATGGGGCGTGTAGGGAGAAGAAGTAGTGGGATGGGAAGGGTGAGGATGTAATGGGACGGGAGGGAGTGTTCTGATTGGACAGGGTGAGTAGGAACAGGGTGGTGAGTGTGGGGGAGTGACTTTTTCAATAGTGGAGGATGAATGGGTTTTGACTTTTCCTTCGCAAATAGGACGAGCTGCCAGAAAGGGGGGCGTGGACGGAGAAAAGGGGAGGAGGGGTCGGGACGCGGTCAGGGCTGATGGGACGGAGAGTTGAGTGTCTCAACAGAGAGAGAGGGGAGCGATTCACTCAACGACGGAAGGAAGGAATTGGGTGTGGGAGCGAAATTTCCCATCAGAAAATGTTCACCACCCAGGATGTGGTGGATGGTGGGAGAAAGGGTCAGAGAGTGGAGGTGTCAGGGCTGACGGGGTGAGTAGGGGAGTGACTCACTGGGTAACAGAGGGAGAGACAGAGAGAGGGCGATGAGAAGAGGCGAAGATTGACATCGCAAAATGGCAGCCAACCAGCATACGGTGCAGAGCATCAAGGTGGTGGGGAGAGGAGAGCGAGGGGAGGGAGGGAAGGGGTTTGCGAGTGATGGGATGGGAAGGAGGGTGACAAGATGGTGAGTGTGAGGGACTGACACTTCGTGGTGGAGGATGTGGGAGGGAGGGTCAGACCCTGTCACAATATGGCTGTCGGCAGAACGTTAAATGGAGAGATGTGAGAGTGGGCACAGAGGGGAAGGAGAGGAGGGATGAGGAGTTGAGATTGGATAAAGAGGGAGGGAAGTGAGTGGAAGGTGAGGAAAAAGGGTTTGCCCCATTGTATGATGCGGGGAGAGCTGTTGTCAATGGTAACCATCACAAAATGGCCGCCGGCCAGGGTGAGATGGGCGGTGATAGAGGGGAGAGAGAGGGGACAGAGAGCGGAGTGTTTCAGGAGTGAAGGGAGCCGAGGGTGGGAGAGGGCGGCTCGTAACAAGGGAGATGGAACTGGGGGGGTTCCCATGCAGAGGAATGTGACTACGGGAAGTGGCTAGCACCGTTACACTCCTCCCCCCTCCGTCTCCAATATCCCGCCTCGATTTTTTCTTTCGGGCTGAGTCTCAGTTCGCTCGGCCCTAATCCTTCAGGCTGTCCCGTGGAGTAGGGGGATGTGTCGTCACTGGGGCCCGTCAAAGGCAGGAGTGGGTGCCGGCTTGCCGGACAAGACGGAGGCGAGGTCTGGCGGTGCGGGCTGGTTGGCGTGGATCACCACCATTTTTTGCAGGGTGGGGGAGGAAGCAATCAGATGGAGGAGATGAGTAGAGCAGAGAAAGAGAAGGTGACAGGAGATGAGACCCACTACCCACTCCCTCAGCCTCTCTCTCTCTCCACAGTCCCCTATCACCCTTCCTGTCCCCTCTTCTCTCCCCATCTCATCCCCCACCTCTCTCTCCACACCCTATCATCCTCTCTCCACCCCTCTGCCCACCCTATCCTCCTTTCTCCACCCTATCCTCCTCTCTCCACCCCTCTCCACACTATCCTCTCTCCAACCCTATCCACCCTATCCTCCTCTCTCCACCCCTCTGCCCAACCTATCCTCCTCTCTCCACCCTATCCTCCTCTCTCCATCTCTCTCCCCACCCATCCTCCTCTCTCCACCCCTCCCCACTCTATCCTCCTCTCTCCACCCCTCTCCCCACCCTATCCTCCTCTCTCCACCCCTCTCCCTACCCTATCCTCCCCTTTGCACCTCTCTCCCCACCCTATCCTTCTCTCTCCACCTCTCTCCCCACCCTATCCTCCCCTCTCCACCCCTCTCCACCCTATCCTCCTCTCTCCACCCCTCTCCACCCTATCCTCCTCTCTCCACCCTATCCTCCTCTCTCCACCCCAGTCCCCACCCTATCCTCCTCTCTCCACCCCTCTCCCCACCCTTTTATTCCTTTTCTGCCTCCATCTCTCTCTACCCCTCCCGCTCTCTTGCTCCCTCCCCACGCTGTTCACCTCCCCCGTCTCTTGTACCCATGCCCCATCCCTCGCCGCCCACACACACACCCCCGTGCACAGGAAGATCCCACACACCACCGGAGGCTGTGCGGCGCAGCACTCGAGGTCCCTGCAGTTGGCGATGGCCGTGAGGACGGACATCACCAGCGAGTCCAGGCAGTTGACCAGCAAGATCACCGTGATCCCGCTGGCAAACCTCTGCGAGATTCGGTGTTTGGCGGAGGGACAGAGCGGAGGGGGGAGAGAGCCAGACGGAAAGAGAGGAGTGCAGAGGGAGAGAGAGAAAAATGGGGTGAGAGAGAGACGTGCGAGATAGAGAGGAGAGAGAGAGAAAGGGGCATAAGTGGAGATGGCCGGGGCAGAGAGAAGAGGGAGGGTGAGGGAGAGACAAGAGGGGGAGAGAGGGTAGATTTGGGAGTGGGAGTGTGGAGTAGCCGGAGATGGGAGACCCAGACCTGGTGGAAAAGAAGGGGGCAATAGGTGAGGAAGCGAGGGGGTGGGTGGGAGAGAGAGATGGGGTAGGGAATGGGGAGAAAGCAGAGAGGAGGCAGAGGACGGTTGATAGAGGGACAGACATGAGAGTCAGATGGGGGCGAGAGAGGTGAGACTGCTGGAAGAGAGAGTGGTGGGAGATAGAGGGTGGAAAGTGTGGTGAGAGAGTGCGAGAGAAACGTGAGGCAGGAGATGAGAGAGGTCTGACAGGGAGGGGAGAGAAAAGGGGAAAACGTGGGGAGAGGGGTGAGAGATGGAGGGAGGGTGAGAGACGGAGAGGGGGAGAGACGGAAAGGTTGAGAGTCGGAGAGGGGTGACAGGGTGAAAGAGGGAGAGGGGACAGAGGGGTGAGAAACGGAGAGGGGGGAAAGGAAGGTGAAAGAAGTAGGTAAGCAGAAGGAAGATGGAGTGTGGGAGAGAAGGAAGAGTTCCGAGCGAGGGGAAGAGAGGGGTGAGAGACAGAGAAGGGGACAGAGGGGTGAGAAACGGAGAGGGGGGAAAGGGAGGTGAAAGAAGTAGGTAAGCAGAAGGAAGATGGAGTGTGGGGGAGAAGGAAGAGTTCCGAGCGAGGGGAAGAGAGGGGTAAGAGACAGAGAAGGGGAGAGAAGGGGAGAGTGTGGGAGAGAAGGAAGAGTTCCGAGCGAGGGGAAGAGAGGGGTAAGAGACCGAGAAGGGGAGAGTGTGGGAGAGAAGGAAGAGTTCCGAGCGAGGGGAAGAGAGGGGTAAGAGACAGAGAAGGGGGAGAGAAGGGGAGAGTGTGGGAGAGAAGGAAGAGTTCCGAGCGAGGTGAAGAGAGGGGTAAGAGACAGGGAAGGGGAGAGAAGTGGAGAGTGTGGGAGAGAAGGAAGAGTTCCGAGCGAGGGGAAGAGAGGGGGTAAGAGACAGAGAAGGGGAGAGAAGGGGAGAGTGTGAGAGAGAAGGAAGAGTTCCGAGCGAGGGGAAGAGAGGGGTAAGAGACAGAGAGGGGGAGAGAAGGGTGAGAGACGGAGAGGGGGGAGAGAGCATGTGAGAGGGAGAAGGGAGGGAGTTCCGAGGGAGAGAAAGGGAGGGGTGAGAGATGAAGAGATAGTGAGAGGGGAAGAGGGAGATGGAGAGATGGCTAAAAAGAAAGAGGAGAGGGAGATGTAGTTGAAAGGTGTGGGTAGAGTCGTTGGGGAGTGGAGCGATGGGTGGGGAGAGAGGGGGAGTGTAGGAGAGGGAGATGTGTTTTGGGGGGGGGGAGTGGAGAGAAATCTGCGTTAACTCTTGTCTCAGAACTTCAGCTTGAAGTGGGGTCACAGGCAGACGGGGCGGTGAAGGCGGCGTTTAGCATGACCGCCATCGTCGGACAGGGCACCGTGTACCGGAGGCGGGAGCTCACGGGGATTTACGAGGGTGTCGCCGGGACTCGAGGGGCTGTTACGGAGAGAGGTCGGGCAGGTTGGGTCTTTATTCCCTGGAGCTGAGGGGTTGCCTTACAGAGGTGTGTAAAACCACGAGGGGCACAGATAGGGTGAATGTGTACAGACTGTTCCCCAGGGTCGAGGAACCTAGAACCAGAGGGCACAGGTTTTAGAGATTTAATAGGGGTCCAAGGGGAAACTCTTTCACCCAGGGGGTTGTCCGTCTTTGCAACGAGCTGCCAGAGGAAGTGGTCGAGGCAGGTACATTAACTACACTCAGACAGGGACACGGATGGGAAATGCTTAGAGGGATACGGGTGGACCGTCTATGGAACGAGCTGCCAGAGGAAGGAGTCAAGGGAGTGAGGGGGGAGGAGTGGAGACAGGAGACGCTACAACAGAGGGGAGGTAGGGTTCGGAGGCAGCCGGCAGGAGGGATAGAGACGTGGAGAGAGGGAGCGCTACCGCAAGGCGAGGAGGATATCGCCGCGGGAGAAAGAGAAAGCCGAGAGGAGATCTCTGTGGTTGGGGTTATGAGGGCCGGTTCGCCAGCGAGTGGGTGGGGGAGGTGCACTCACTATCCGGCATCCGGTGTAGCAGTACCCAATGCAGGGGAAGATGTGGACGTTTATCGAGTCCAGGATGACGGCGGGAGTGCAGAGCAGAGCGCAGATCACATTCACAAACAGGCAGGCGATGGTCTGCCTTGAGAGAGAGAGAGAGAGAGAGAGAGAGAGAGAGAGAGAGAGAGAGAGAGAGAGAGAGAGAGAGAGAGAGAGAGAGAGAGAGAGAGAGAGAGAGAGAGAGAGAGAGAGAGAGAGAGAGAGAGAGAGAGAGGCGAGTGACGGGGGGAGAAAAGAGGGAAAGAGTTGAAATGTAGAGCAGCGACAGAAAGAAAGAGAGAGGGGAGAGAGAAACTGGAACGGGAGGTGGAGGATGGAGGGGGATGGGAGAGTCAGAGACGAGAGAGGAAGAAAGGGAGAGAGTAATAGAGGGAGACACGGAGAATGGAAATGGAGAGTGAGGAGGGTCTGAGGGGGAGAACAAGAGGGAGAGCGAGAGACATATGGGGAAAGAGAGGGGGAGAAGGACAGAGTGAGAGGGCCAAAGAGAGAAAAGATAAGAGTGGAGCGAGGAAGAAAGAGAGAGTGTAAACAAGAGATAAAGAGAGGTGGTGGAGATGGGAACCAGGGAGAAGGGAGAGGGGACAGAAAGAGAACAGTCAGAGAGATGGGGGAGATGAAAGTATAAGAGATAGATGGAGCGTGAGAGACACAGCGACTGGGGACAAAGGGAGGGAAGGAGAGAAGGAGAGGAGACATGTAGAGGCACTGGGTGGGGCAGGGAGGGGGAGAGAGAGGGACAGACAGAGAGAGTTAGAGGGGGACACGGTGCTGGTGTGAGAAGGTGAGACGGGGAGAGAACAATATAGATTACAGGCGATTACACGACAGAGTGACGTCGGCGTACGGGGATAGGACGTTGGAGATTGACGAGGGAAAGGGAGACCTCAGCGTAAGGGATAGGACTCAGATCATGAACGGTGGAGTGTCGAGGGAAAGGGAGACCTCGGCGTATGGAGGTAGGGCACAGATCATGAACGGTGAGGCGTGTCGAGGGACAGAGGGACCTGGGCGTACGAGGGTAGGACACGCACCGGAAATGGTGAGGATTGCCAAGGGACAGGGAGACCTCGGTGTACGAGGGTTGGACACGCACAGTGAACGATGGGGAGTGTCAAGGGACGGAGGGACCTGGGCTTACGAGGACAGGACACGCACCGTGAACGGTGAGGACTGTAGAGAGACAGAGGATCCTTTTTGTCCGAGAGTAGTACACCCTTCTGAACGGTATGGTTTATCCCTTCCCTCCCCCCGATATCGGCAGAACCCCGCAGCCGATCCCTCGCACACCCACCGCCAGTTTTCTCAATTTCCTCCTGGTCGCCGCCCTCTCCGCCTCGGCCGCCTCTCCCTCGAGGCCGGTCATCACTTCCGTCCCTGGCGCGCTGGGGTATAACGGTGGATATCCCCGGGTCCGGCACAGCGGCTCCGTCACCAGGAAAGTCGTGTCCGCCTTCGCCGTATCGGCATCATAGAGAGAGTTTGTGTGAGGAAGAAGAGGGTTTTGACCGGTGTACTGTCCGTTAAACCCTCCCTCAATCCATCTTATATTCCCCTCCCCGTGTTATAGACCATAGAACAGGAGAGTACAGCAAAGGAACAGACCATTCGGCTCACAATGTCGTGCTGAACCAGCTAAAAAGCAAATCAAAAGCACCCAAATACTGATCCCTCCTCTCCACACCATCCATATCCCTCCATCTGCCTCACATCCACGTGCCTCTCCAAGCATCTCTTAAAAGCCTCTGATGTGTTTGCCTCCACCACCAGAGCATTGCAGGCATCCACCTCTCTCTGAGTAAAAAAACTTACCCCTCACATCCCTCTTGAACCCTCCCCCTCTCATCAATGCTTGCCCTCTGGGACTAGACATTTCGACCCCGGGAAACATATACTCCCTGTCCACTCTATCTACGCCTCTGATAATCATGTAAACCTCTGTCAGATCTCCCCACAGCTTCCGGCGCTCCAGACAAACCGACCCAAGTTTGCCCGGCCCCTCATTAGAGCACATGCCCTCTAAACCGGGCAGCGTCCTTGTTAACCCCTTCTGCACCCTCTCCAAAGCCTCAGTATCCTTCCCGTGGCGGGGCGATCGGAACTGTACGGAATACTCCAGGTGTGGCCCAACCAGAGTTTGATAAAGTTGCAACATAACCTCCTGAGTTTGAACTCAAAGCCTCGACTAATAAAAACAAGCATTCCATAAGCCTTCTTAACCACCTTCTCAACTTGTGTCGCCGCTTTCAAGGAGCCGTGAACTTGGATCGCAAGGTCTCTGCTCCGTGACACTGTGAAGGACTTTGCTCTTAACAGTGAACTTTAAACACTCCGTCTCTTCCAATATATCTCCCATTTTGCCCCCTCAACCCTCCCTGAATCCACCCTAATACCTCCCCAGCTGCATCCTCCAGACATTCCCTATCTGCTCTAAAATCCCCCTGCTCTGAGTCCTCTAAACTCTCCCCTAATCTGCTTTCTCATCCACAAACCCCCACCTCCTATTTTACTCGGTTCCTTGAAGTCTCTGCAATATCACCCGATGACTGATGCCTCTAACCTCTTCCTTAATAGTCTGTCATATTGGACACAGACCACACCCCCAATTCCCCCTGAATCGCCCAGTTACTCTCTTTACTGCGCCCCTGTAAGCCTGCCTGAAACTCCTGGTTAGACCATAAGACATTGGAGCAGAATTGGGCCATTCCACCGTGGCTGATTTACTATCCCTCTCGACCCCATTATCATGCCTTCTTTCCGGAACCTTGAACCCCATGGCGAATCAAGAATCTATCAACCTCCACTTTAAGTATAGCCAACGACTTTGCCTCCGCAGCCGCCCGTGGCAGTGATCCTCAAATTCACCAGCAACTTGCAAAATAAATTCCTCCTCATCTCTGTTATAAGTGAACGTCTGAGGCTGCGTCCTCTGGTCCTAGACACTCCCACCACAGTAAACATCCTCTCCAGGTCCTCTCTGTCTGTGTCCTCTGGACCTAGACATTCAAACCAGAGTAAACATCCTCTCGACATCCATTCTGTCTGTGCCCTCTGATCCTAGACTCCTCCAGTATAGGAAACATCTTCTCCACATCCACTCTGTCTGTGTCCTCTGGTCCTAGACTCCCCCACTATAGGAAACATCCTCTACACATCCACTCTACATGTGCCCTCTGGTCCTAGACACCCCCACTGTAGGAAACATCTTCTCCACATCCACTCTATCTATGTCCTCTGGTTCTAGACTCCCCCAGTATAGGAAACATCCTCTCCACATGCACTCTATCTATAACTTTGAATGTTTGATAGTTTTCAATGAGATCCGCCCCCCCCGCCTCACCCGCCACCAGCGAGTTAAGCCCCCGAGCCACCAAGCGCTCCTCATACGTTAACCCTTTGAATCCCTGCATCATTCTAGTGAACCTCCTCTGGACCGTCTCCAATTACCAGCACACATCCTTTCTCAGATACGAGGCCCAGAGATGATGAGAATACTCCAAGTGCGGCCAAACCAACGCCCTCCATCCTCAGCATCCCATCTCGAAGTGTCAGTCCATAGCCTCCCCTCCTGTCCCGATGTTCACTCAGGTTGGAAGAGCAACATTTTAATCAACGAGATGGCGTGAACATCGATTTCTCCTGCCGGTTAGTTGCCTAATTCCTCTCCTTCACAATTCTCCTTCCCCGTTTCCCCTTTACATCTTGTCTTCTTACCTGCCCATCACCTCCCTCTGGTGCTCCTCCCGCTTCCCTTTCTTCCATGGTCTTATGTCCTCTTCTATCAGGCACCCCCTTCTCCAGCCCTTTCACCAATCAACCTCCCAGCTCTTTACTGGGACACCTCCCCCACCTTTACTTCACTTTCTCCCGCTTTCAACAATCACCTACCAGCTTGTACTTATTCCTCCTCTCCCCCACCTTCTTCCTCTGAACTCTTACCCCGTCCGCTCATTCTTGGCCAGAAACATCCACAGTTTCCTCTTTTCCATAGATGTTGCCTGGCCTGCTGAGTTCCTCCAGCATTGTGTGTGTGTGTGACTTTGGATTTCCAGCATCTGCAGGATTTCTTGTGTTTCTGATCACATCCTTGTTTTTATACTCTAGTCCTCTCGAAATGAGCCTCGACATCTCATTTGCCTTACTCGCCACCGACTCAACCTGGCGAGTTTTTAGGGCTGTTACCTGTCCCGCGAGTATTTTGTGCCTGTCCCGTGATAGTGAAATGATGTAATCATTGAAGACAGAAACGGGTGAATATATTATGGGGAACAAGGAAATGGCAGATGAGTTGAACAAGTACTTTGGATCAGTCTTCTCTAGGGAAGACACAAACAATCTCCCAGATGTAATAGTGGTCAAAGGAACTAGGGTAAAGGATGAACTGAAGGAAATTTATATCAGACAAGAAACGGTGTTGGATAGACTGTTGAGTCTGAAGGCTGATAAGTCCCCGGGACCTGATGGTCTACATCCCAGGGTACTTAAGGAGGTGGCTCTAGAAATCGTGGACGCATTGATAATCATTTTACAATGTTCTATAGATTCAGGAGCAGTTCCTGCTGATTGGAGGGTGGCTAATGTTATCGCACTTTTCAAGAAAGGGGGGGGGGGGAGAGAGAGAAAACAGGGAGTTATAGACCGGTTAGCCGGACGTCAGTGGTGGGAAAGATGCTGGAGTCAACTATAAAAGAGGAAATTACGACACATTTGAATAGCCGTAAAAGGATCAGTCCGAGTCAGCATGGATTTATAAAGGGAAAATCATGCTTGACTAATCTTCTGGAGTTTTTTGAGGATGTAACTATGAAAATGGACAAGGGAGAGCCAGTGGATGTAGTGTACCTGGACTTACAGAAAGCTTTTGATAAAGTCCCACATAGGAGATTAGTGGGCAAAGTTAGGGCACATGGTATTGGGGGCAGAGTACTGACATGGATTGAAAATTGGTTGGCTGACAGGAAACAAAGAGTAGTGATTAACAGGTCCCTTTCGGAATGGCAGGCTGTGACTAGTGGTGTACCGCAAGGTTCGGTGCTGGGACCGCAGCTGTCTACAATATACATTAATGATTTAGATGAAGGGATTAAAAGTAACATTAGCAAATTTGCTGATGACACAAAGCTGGGTGGCAGTGTGAAATGTCAGGAGGATGTTATGAGAATGCAGGGTGACTTGGACAGGTTGGGTGAGTGGGCAAATGTATGGCAGATGCAGTTTAATGTGGATAAATGTGAGGTTATCCACTTTGGTGGCAAGAACAGGAAGGCAGATCACTATCTAAATGGAGTCAAGTTAGGAAAAGGGGTAGTACAACGAGATCTAGGTGTTCTTGTACATCAGTCAATGAAAGCAAGCATGCAGGTACAGCAGGCAGTGAAGAAAGCTAATGGCATGCTGGCTTTTATAACAAGAGGAATTGAGTATAGGAGTAAAGAGGTCCTTCTGCAGCTGTACAGGGCCCTGGTGAGACCCCACCTGGAGTATTGTGTGCAGTTTTGGTCTCTAAATTTGAGGAAGGACATTCTTGCTATTGAGGGAGTGCAGCGTAGGTTCACGAGGTTAATTCCCGGAATGGCGGGACTGTCATATGTTGAAAGATTGGAGCGACTGGGCTTGTATACACTGGAATTTAGAAGGATGAGAGGGGATCTGATTGAAACATATAAGATTATTAAGGGATTGGACACACTGGAGGCAGGAACCATGTTCCCGCTGATGGGTGAGTCCAGAACTAGAGGTCACAGTTTAAGAATAAGGGGTAGGCCATTTAGAACAGAGATGCGGAAAAACTTTTTCACCCAGAGAGTGGTGGATATGTGGAATGCTCTGTCCCAGAAGGCAGTGGAGGCCAAGTCTCTGGATGCATTCAAGAGAGAGTTAGATAGAACTCTTATAGATAGCGGGGTTAAGGGATATAGGGAGAGGGCAGGAACGGGGTACTGATTGTGTATGATCAGCCATGATCACAGTGAATGGCGGTGCTGGCTTGAAGGGCTGAATGGCCTACTCCTGCACCTATTGTCTATTGTCATTGCCCCTAGTGATATTGACATGATGTAACTGCCTGGTGATAGTGGGATGATGTGATGTCACGTGATGGAATCTTCCAGAGGTATAGAACTGTAAACCACAAATTGTTGCGCTGTTCTTTTTGTGGTGCATCCCTTTCGATACACAGTTGTTTTGGTTAGGGAGTTGCAGCCATTTTGTTGCGCAGGCGCTTTGAGTCGAGAGAGAGTGAAGTTTGTGTCGACCGAACTCCAAGCATTGGGTTCATCAGCGGCGTTTCGGGTGCGACTGACACTTGGAATATTCCATACCTGGCACGCACTTGTGTGTTAATCCCTGCATGGTCTCTGGTGTGTGGTGACCACTTCCGGCAAAATGTCAGTTACTTTGAGGAAACTTATTCTTCGTGATCTCTTCGAAAAGATTTTTTTTTCCCGGCTGTGATCTGCGTCAACGGGTTCATCTTTTCTTCGAAGATCGCTCGAACGCTGCTTTGGAAGTCTCTCCTCTCACTTACTTCATGAATCCTATGGACTTCTTAAATCTAACACTTTAAGACTGTGCTTGGGTAAGATCTGTTCAGAATTGACTTTAAGTTCGACTGTTTGGATAGCTATAGACGCAGAACCCTGTTAACTTCCGTTTAAGTCAGTTGTTTGTTTACTTCCCTATGCTTTGAGTAGAGATTAATAAATTTCGTTCTTTATTTATAAAAATCTGACTCAATTTCCTATCTATTGCTGCTGGTACGTAGCAGGCATCCTGCACGAGGACTCATAAGTCCATCCGCACCTCCGATTTTTGAATTTCCGCTCCATTCGGAGGGGAATGTGAGAAAATATTTTACCCATTCGAGCAGTAACTGGGCGGGTTTATCGACTATAGCTCAGCATTTAACACCATCATTCCCACAATTCTGATTGATAAGTTACAGAACCTGGGCATCTGTACTTCCACAAAATGCTGGTGGAACACAGCAGGCCAGGCTGCATCTATAGGGAGAAGCACTGTCGACGAAGCACTGTTCTGACAAAGGGTCTCGGCCCGAAACGTCGACAGTGCTTCTCCCTATAAATGCGGCCTGGCCTGCTGAGTTACACCAGCATTTTGTGTGTGTTGTTGTTTGTATTTCCAGCCTCTGCAGATTTCCTCATGTTTGATCTGTACTTCCCTCTGCATTGAATCTCCGTGTTCCCCTCTGGGACCACAGTCTGTTCGAATTGGTGATAACACAATCTCATCGCTGACGATCAACACTGGCACTCCTCAGGGATGTATGCTTAGCCCACTGCTCTACTCTTTCTATACCCATGACTATGTTGCTAGGCATAGCTCAAACACCATCTATAAAATTGCTGATGATACCACCATTGTTGTTAGAATCTCAAATGGAGACGAGAGGGCGTATAGGAGTGAGATATGCCAACTAGTGGAGTGGTGCCACAGCAACAACCTGGCACTCAACGACAGTTAAACAGAAGAACTGTTTATGGACTTCAGGAAGATTAAGACGAGGGAACACACACCAAACTTAATAGAGGGATCAGAAGTGGAGAGAGTGAGCAGTTTTGACTTCCTGTGTGTTAGGATCTCTAGGATCTAACCTGGCCCCAACATATCGATGCAGTTATAAAGAAGGCAAGACAGTGACTATACTTCAATAGAAGTTTAAAGCGATTTGGTATGTCAACAATAACACTCAAAAAGTTCTATACATGTATGTGGAGAGCATTCTGACAGGCTGCGTCACTCTCCGGTAAAGGCGGGAGGGGGGAACAGCACAGGACCGAAAGAAGCTGCAAAAGGATTATAAATGTAGTCGGCTCTATCTTGGGCACTAGCCTACAAAGTATCCAGGACATCTTCAGGGAGCGGTGTCTCAGAAAACCAGTGTCCATTATTAAGGACCTCCAGCAACCTGGGCATGTCCTTATCTCACTGTCGCCATCAGGTAGAAGCTACAGAAGCCAGAAGCATTCAGGAAAAACTTCCTCCCCTTTGCCATCCGATTCTGAATTGGAAATTGTACCCTTGGACACTACACTTTTTCTGTTCTTTGCACGATTTAAATCTATTTAATATAGGTGTAAGGTAATTGATTGATTGATTGATTTATTGCTATTTTAGTTTTTATTTTCTATGTCTTCTATATTATGTATTCCATTCCTACTCCAAGTCCCGACATTATGAGGCAAAAATTGTTGTATCGCGTACAGCCTGAGCTCCCTGCTTAAGAAATACCGACTCGGAATAGAGGAATGTTCACTATCTTGGCTTCTGACGCGGCTGTACTGTGACGGGGATCGGATCACGTGGACTGGACGCTCCGTCACGAAGCTGCTTCATTCTAACAATGACCTGTGCATTCATTCCTACTGAGCAAGATGTATGATTTGCAAAAATTGCAGATAATCTCTATCTGAGTTTACATGGTCGGCACAACATTGTGGGCCGAAGGGCCTGTAATGCGCTGTAGATTTCTATGATTCTATGATTGACAGTCTGGGTGCAGGGAATATGTATCCTGTACCGTGCCGTCGAGGCCTAGGAGGCAAAATTTCAGAAGAATGAATACACTGTCCACGACGCATATCAGATGAAATTCTTTAATGCCCGTGAGTGGAAAATCATTGGAATCCGATCGCAGTGAATCTGAGGTTAACAGTAACTCAACCTTACCCGTGATAGATAGTGGAGGGCGATTAGGTTGGAGGTGCCTGATAGCGAATCATATTTTTTAAATGTCATTCCATTCTCCTTCTCCAGTGAATTTAGTGGCGATTGTCATTCTGTCCCGGGGAAAGTGCGGCCTCTCCTTCTGCACCACTCGCTACCTGGTGGCCATGACAGCGGCGGAGCTACTGGTCATTATCACTGAGGTCGTTTTGTATCAACTCAATTATCATTATTTTCCCGTTTGTTTCCTGACCGTCCCCTCTGTGTGCACTGTTCTCCGTGTACTGTCCCGCATTGCCGTGAACTGTTCCGTCTGGTTCACCGTCACTTTCACCTTCGATCGGTTCGTTGCCATTTGCTGTCAGAAACTGAAAACAAAGTACTGCACGGGGAGAACGGCGGCCGTGGCTCTAGCGACATCTAGCGGTCTGTTCTGTCTGAAAAACGGCCCACTCTGCTTCACTTACAGAGAGATCATTATCAATGTACCATGGTTCTGTTATCCGAAGCCAAGTTACTTCACTGAACCGGCGTGGGTGGCGTATGACTGGTTTGACATCGTTTTGACTCCGTTCCTCCCATTCGGCGTAATTCTGCTGTTCAACGCTCTGACAGTCAGGCACATTTTAGTGGCCAGTCGGTTCCCTAGGGGGCAGAGGGGTCAGAGCAAGGGGGGAAACAGCAGTGACCCGGAGATGGAGAGCCGGAAGAGGGTCTGTGGTTCTGCTCTTCACCCTCTCCGGCAGCTTCATCCTCCTGTGGCTGAAGAATGTTGCAGAATTTATCTACTGTCACATCACCGGGATAAGAACACAGGGGAATGACTCGGAAATTATTTCCGCCTATGCCGGATATTTGCTGAGGAATTTCAGCTGCTGCACGAACACATTCATGTACGCCGCCACTCAGTCCAGATTCCGAGAACAGGTGAAAAGCGCGGTGAAATATCCGTTCATTTCAGACCTCCGGTTCATTAACAGAGCAACCCCCTAACGAAGCACAAGCCTGCACACAATCAGCCCCGCTGCTCCCGACTTCTACCCTCTCTTCCCTAAGGTGGCGCAGCTGGCTGAATATCGACGGACCGTAGAGCTACGGTGTCCATACAGTAAGCGTTGTCACTCCCCTTCGATCGCACGTCTGCGAACGTGACGCTGTATATCCATCTCCCATCGGTGACGGAATTCTCATTCCCCAGGTCATTTTGTGGGGTTAATGACATCAACCTGCAATCTCCGGGAACAGTGACCCTCCCCCCACACTGCCCTCTGTCGAAGATCCCGTCCTCCCAGTGACGATGGGGTGGTTGCACTTTCTCCTCAGTACCCAGATACAGTTACTCTGCGCCCACAATTGAAAACAATAGAATCAGAATCAGAATCAGGTTTATTATCACCGGCATGTGACGTGAAATTTATTAGCTTAGCAGCAGCAGTTCAACACAATAACATAATTTACCAGAGAGAGAAAAGATAATAATAATGCATGAAAAAGCATAGTAAATAAACAAGTATATCAATAACATACAGAATAGATTTTTAAGTGTGCAGAAGCAGAAATACGGCATATTACAAAAACGAGGTCGTGTCCAAAGCTTCGATGTCCATTTAGGAATCAGGTAGCAGAGGGGCAGATTGCTGTTGCTGAATCGCTGTGTGTGCCTTCAGGCTTCTGTAACCCCTACCTGATGGTAACAGTGAGAACAGGCATTCCCTGGGTGCTGGAGGTCCTTAAAAATGGATTGTTCCATTCTGAGACACAACTGCCTAAAGATATCCTGGTTATTTTGTAGGCTCGTGCCCAAGATGGAGCTGACTAGGTTTACTACCTTTTGCAGTTTCTTTCGGTCCTGTGCAGTAGCACCCCCCCTCTCCCCATACCAGACAGTGATGTAGCCTGTCAGAATGCACTCCACTGTATCATTATAGAAGTTTATGAGTGTATTTATGGACGTGCCAAATCTCTTCAAACTCCTGAAAAAAAAAGTATATTACCAAGCAGTGTTACAAATTACAGCAATACTCTGATTCCTAATATATCTGAAGGTGGTGCCCTCCATCTATTTTTCCCGTTAAGTATGGCCAACCAACCCTTGTACCAGGTGGTTGACCCTCATCTATTGTAGGGGTGACCATTACCCGTCCATTGCATTAGCGCAGAACCTCCATTCATTATTGCGGGTGGTAGTGAAGCCTCAGCCATTGACCCGTGTGGTGTTGAACCTCCATTCATTGTTCCCGGTGGTAGTGAACCCTCAGACATTGACCCGTGTGGTGTTGACACTTCATTCATTGTTTCGGGTGGTAGTGAAGCCTCAGCCATTGACCCGTGTGGTGTTGAACATCCATTCATTGTTCCCGGTGGTAGTGAAGCCTCAGCCATTGACCTGTGTGGTGTTGAACCTCCATTCATTGTTCCCGGTGGTAGTGAAGCCTCAGCCATTGACCCGTGTGGTGCTGAACCACCATTCATTGTTCCCGGTGGTAGTGAAGCCTCAGCCATTGACCCGTGTGGTGATGAATCTCCATTCATTGTTCCCGGTGGTAGTGAAGTCGCAGCCATTGACCCGTGTGGTGTTGAACCTCCATTCATTGTTCCCGGTGGTAGTGAAGTCGCAGCCATTGACCCGTGTGGTGTTGAACCTCCATTCATTGTTCCCGGTGGTAGTGAAGTCTCAGCCATTGACCCGTGTGGTGTTGAACCTCCATTCATTGATCCCGGTGGTAGTGAAGCCTCAGCCATTGACCCGTGTGGTGTTGAACCTCCATTCATTGTTCCCGGTGGTAGTGAAGCCTCAGCCATTGTACCGTGTGGTGTTGAACCTCCATTCATTGTTCCCGGTGGTAGTGAAGCCTCAGCCATTGACCCGTGTGGTGTTGAACCTCCATTCATTGTTCCCGGTGGTAGTGAAGCCTCAGCCATTGACCCGTGTGGTGTTGAACCTCCATTCATTGTTCCCGGTGGTAGTGAAGCCTCAGCCATTGACCCGTGTGATGTTGACCCTCTATCCAATGTTCCTTGTGTGAGTGACCCGCAATCCATTGATCACGCCGGGTTGACCAACCGTCAACTGTACCTGCTGGGGAGGACCCAACGTCTTTGATCCCTGTGGAGGGGTGGAGTGACCGGACATCTATTGTTGCCAATGAAAGTTACCCCTCCATCCATTGAACACGGTGGTGTAACGAGCCATCCTTGTCTCCCGGTTGTGTATCCCTAACTCCATTGTTCTTGGAGGATTTGACCCGTCATCACTTGTTCCTGGTGGACGTAACTCTCCATTCACTCTTCGCTATGGATGACACGCTTGATATACTGTTACTGATTGAGACTTGTCTTTGTTCATTTCATCTGATATCATCTCATAACGCCTGTCGCCATTGAGACGATGCCCGCAGGATCGACCGTCACTAACACTGAGCCCAATATACATCACTTTTCCTGCCGTCTGACTCAGTTACTTTCGTCAAAAGAGCAGCTTACAGCCTTAAGATAAATTGTCAAACATACCAATAATGGTATTAATCCCACCAGGGTCACCACTGTTTCGTTGAAACGTCGCCCCAACTGCTCAGACGCCTCCCATTTCCGCAGGTTCCAGCGCTGGACACTGACTGCTCAGACAACGCAGGTGATAGAACATACATCCAACCTAAAGGGGAAATCACAAATGATGTATCAGTTGCTCGATATTACTGGTTTACTAGTTACTCTCTATGTAGAAATGTGACGATGCATCTCGCAACTGATCACAACTCAGAAAGACATAAAGGATGCCTTAATCATGCGAAAGGATGTAAAGAATAAACTATTGTAGATTCCTTAATTCTAAATCATGTCCGGCGGAAAATCAGAAAACTTTCCTGTTGCTATATTGACTCCCATAAGGCATTTGACTTGTCCTGCACTCATGGTGAATAGATGCTCTTAAAATATATAAACTGCACCCGTTTCTTGTGAAATTTCTTCAACATGTGATGAAGCACTAGAGTAGCGTAATTACTGTATCTAACAAACAAAATAGAACAACTACCCTAATCAAAATAAACCGAGGTGTTTTTTTTTTCCCCCCGGAGCGAATGTGTAAATCCACTAAGGATCTGTCAAATTATGCATCCGCAATCTAATTTACTGAATCGGACGAAAATGGACATCAATTCAGAAACAATGAAATCGATTATACTTTAACACCCCCCTTCTTTACATGTTTAATTTGAAATTATTTGCCCCTTCAGCAGTGAAGCGGAAAGAATTAATTCAAATACCAGAACTATTTTCGAAAGTTATACATATGAATTTTGGACTGGATGGGTGTCGAGCATTTAACATAAAGGAAGGTGCAACGGAGCTAATAGATATAAGACAGAGCAGCGGGATACAATACAACCGATGGAAGAATATGACATGTAACTATCTGGCATATCAACAATCAAATGAAAATACATCATAGATTCATAAAGGAAAGCCTCTTGAAAGAATTTGCTTGAAGGCTTCAGAAAATCTGTTAAACGCAGCTCAACAGTAAACATACAACAAAGGCAATGTACGTTCACTGCACCCATGTTAACGCATTCTTGTGTCATAATAACTTGATCCGCCACCGATCTGGAAATTTAAAAAAAAGTAAAATTTGAAATGGCAAATTTTAGGTGAAAATGTATATTCGAATTCGCTTAGATTAACAGTATCTAGTATAGAAGGAGGACGAAGAATAACAGACATTAAACATTTACTGAAGACACATCTAGTCAGATAAAACTTCCGACAATATATTTTCATCACTGAAAACAGTATTCAGCATTCGACGCGAGCACAGGCAATTCTGATAAGAAGTACAAACCACTGAACTAATATGAGAGCACAATTCAGAAGAAAAGAAGTAATGATGACCATTGAAGAAAAAGATGTCTAATAGACCCACGATGGAAGAATCCTATGATCTCAGTAGACTAGATTTACACAGGGAACCGTTGGACGCCAACGCCTAGATAACAGTTGGAGACCTCCCAGAAACAAAGGGGTTCTTGTGGCAATGCAGGACCAAGTGGTACACACACACACACACACACACAAACATTCGTATATTCGTATAATAGATCAACACATTCAAGATGATAAACTAAAAAATTCAGAGACAACGAGAGAGAGAGAGAGATTTAATTATAATATTCAATGTGATTGCAAATGGAAACAGGGAGTCGCAGCGTGCGTGTGGACATCAGACAAAAGTTTCAGATGTTAATGTCGATATTACCCGTGTATCATGTTGACGTACCATACACGGTGGTTCCTAATTGCATTCCATTTTGTTCAAAAATTCAAAAAAATACGTGTGTCACTCAAGGTTGTTTCGTTCGTGTCCGAAAAATCAGGTTGTCATTCGGGTTCTAATCAAACATTGTCAACCTCCGAGTAATTATAGTCTCTCTGGTCGGACGAACGTTACTGGGACCTTGAGGTCATGTGACATAGTAGCCTCGTGATCTTGTGTAGCGCTTCCAACGTTGTGGGGTGCAGTGCGCTTGATGTTAATCTTTATCCAGTCTAGAATCATACACTTTTTACATCATTCTGCTGCATGTCAACGGCACCAGTTTCGGGCTGAGAATTTGATCTGAGTTGATTGCCCTTTCACTATACACAGCCAGTGCTCGTCAACCTTGGCTTATGTTTTCTTGTCCAAGTCCGCCTAGCAATATATCATCAATTCAGACAAAAATTGGGAGCCCAGGTAAGAAATTGCACTCTGCCGATTGTCTGGTGAATGTGTCATAAAATCCAGTCGGCCTTTGAAAATGCTCTTGAAATGTCCTATGATTGGCAAACCCACTTCGTACCCATCTGAGAGCACATACATCTTAGACCATAAGACCATAAGACTTAGGAGCAGAATTAGGCCATTTGCCATCAACTCTTCTCCACCATTTAATCACGATTGAGAACAAAGAAGTTCCATCTCTTTCTGAAATCAATTGGATCGAGGTCGCAATGTATAACACAGACAGACAGACAGACATACTTTATTGATCCCGAGGGAAAATGGATTTTGTTACAGTCGCACCAACCAACAATAGTGTAGAAATATAGCAATATAAAACCATAAATAATTAAATAATAATAAGTAAATTATGCCAAGTGGAAATAAGTCCAGGACCAGCCTATTGGCTCAGGGTGTCTGACACTCCGAGGGAGGAGTTGTAAAGTTTGATGGCCACGGGCAGGAATGACTTCCTATGACGCTTAATGTTACATCTCGGTGGAATGAGTCTCTGGCTGAATGCACTCCTGTGCTTAACCAGTACATTATGGAGTGGATGGGAGTCATTGTCCAAGATGGCCTGCAACTTGGACAGCATCCTCTTTTCAGACACCACCGTCAGAGAGTCCAGTTCCACCCCCACAACATCACTGGCCTTACGAATGAGTTTGTTGATTCTGTTGGTGTCTGCTACCCTCAGCCTGCTGCCCCAGCACTGTTGGGCTTGAAATTCTGCCCTGTATTCTTTTAGGAAGAGAGACAACCAACACCGGAATATAGCAACACGTGGCTTTATTGGCTGGAATCGTAACTGGTACAGCGAGTCGACGGAATCGCTGGAGAAGGCGCGCTTTCTGGCCTCTCCTTACAATCTGCTCTTATTTATACCCCTTTTTTCCCCCCACCACAATACCCCGTTACATATTAGGTAATATCAGGTACTCGTGTCCATCTATTGGCCCATAGCCAGATGCTCACGAGTTTCTTTTGTTTACTGTATCGCGTGACAAATAGTATCGGTGTAGCGGGGTCCCCAGTTTCGCTCCCCCTCCCTCGCATTCCAGCTAACATGATGTGCGTTACGTGAGCCACTCCTGACCTGTAATGGTGGTCCTGAATTAACCCCGACACAAATTAACCCCACTACTAATTAAACACCCAAATACTAATTAAACCCAACACTCCCTCCCTTGGCCTCCCAAAGGCCACATCCCCACATCCCTTACAATCTTTTCCGCGGCTGCCGGGATCAGGCAGGGAGGTGAGTGTCCCCCAGCACTCTTTGGCGTGTCCTCCCTATTTGCACATCCTGATTTGTCCGACCTAGGGTCACAAAATATGGGTAGGGGTTCCCTAAACATTCGCAATTTTTACAAGTAGCATGCAACATTTCAGAAAACTTATTCAAAAACAACTCTCAATTTCCTCCTTGGTATGGCCCATTCCAGTCCGTGTTCTCCCATAGTGCGTCCGCTTTCGGGAGGGCCTCGGTCGCCCCTTCCACCGGGAACAAGGGTGCCTGGTACGCCGGTGGAGGTCCATCCTTTCCAGTCAAGGCTCGATCTATAGTTCGGACCACTAGGGTCCTGATGCAGGGTATGCAACAACAACCACACGTGATAAAGATAGCAATTGAAATAGACAGTCCCAGTGCCAACTGTCCAAGTAGGACCCCCCATTCCCCAAACGTACGTTTCAACCAATTCAGCACTGGGTTATTGACTCCTGATTGTTGCTTTAGCTCATTAGCCAGGGATCGCAATTTAGACAAGCCCTTGGTTAGTGATCCGTCCGGGCCTGTATTGTTTGCTATGGTCATACAGCACATGTCACCAAACAGGGCGCACACTCCGCCCTTCTCTGCTAAGATCATATCTATGGCAATTCTGTTCTGCAGGGTCATTAGGGACGTCTGTGATAGCTGCTCGTGGACAGCTTCCGCGATGTCCCTGGTTAGATTAGCCAGCCTCTGCACGTTATAGTGGATCAGGTTGATCCGGTTGACATTTTTATTGGTGGTGATTGGGAATATGGCTGAAAAAAGTGGAAAGCTCTCAAAGCCTGCAGCTACCTCGTCTGCCAGTTTATATTCGTCCGGGATGTTTCTAGCCTGACCGATAGCATCGATCCATATCCCATCGGGGTTCCTTTCCCCCCTTTCAGTGAGCGCCCTCTTGTTCCTATACCACCTCCCGATTTCATCAGGGATTGGGTTGAGGGTGTTGTCCCCTGGATTCTTTGCCGCAATGAAAAGAGGTACATTTAGAGTGATCAGGGTGCAGGTCCCCTCCCAGTTTACAGGTAGCCAATTATATAGGACCCGTTTCCCACAGTACCACCAGAGGTCCGCTCTGCTGACAGTCAGCATGGTGGCGTTTTCGGTGCCAGTAAGACTGATCCAGGTAGAACACGCACTGTCAGGTAGGTTGCCCACTCTGTAGGGCTGATCCGACGGGGACAGGTTAGTAACGCAAGTGATGTTCCTGATCGGGTCCACCCTAAAGGCTGGTGGGGTCACATTGGCCGGGGCCATGGGGAAATAGGTTTCCCAGGACTTACACCCGGCAGAGGGGTTGGTTAGTGACATGAGTTCGAGGGCGCAACGGAAGGTGTCGTTTCCTTCCTCGAAGGGGCTGGGACTCATGAGGAGTGTGGGTTTCCCCGTAGCACATACCCAGCAGTCCCCTATCGCTGCCTGGGTGGTGTATTGGACCACTCGGTCAACCCAGGCGTTTGCTTCCACGTACCCTGTCTCAATTGCAATATACTCCCGGGGAGTTATCTTATTCGTGTCCGAACTCTTTACCAGGACAGGGCTGGCTGTGGGACCCAATCCTGGGTCTGTGTGGGTTCCCAGATTGATCCGGATAATTCCCCATGGGTCTCGGCCTGTCACGTCCGCCCTTATGATCAGATAGAGCACGCCCCCCGCCCCATGCTCCCTGACCTCTGACCCGCGACGAGTGGAGCAGGTCTGTGACGACCATCCCTTCATACTAAAAGGGTTGTGTATTTCTTCCTTGAGTGTCAGGATTAACGGATTCACTCCCTGCTTTCTTCCCCAAACAGAGCCCCTGTAAAGGCTCACCTTCCTCTTAAACTCATAGTAGGGTTTGGAGGACCCTCGATTGTTTGGCCTCTTATCCAGCCAGGACTGGTCTGGGCCTGTCCACCACCATACATTTATCCATGCGCTACACTCCTTTACCCATGGGTTCGGGTATCCCAAGGTGAATGGA
This sequence comes from Hemitrygon akajei, assembly GCF_048418815.1. Taxonomy (NCBI): domain Eukaryota; kingdom Metazoa; phylum Chordata; class Chondrichthyes; order Myliobatiformes; family Dasyatidae; genus Hemitrygon; species Hemitrygon akajei. The sequence goes on from NW_027331947.1 coordinate 1,448,304, forward strand.
CACATGTAGACGTTATACCCAGTCCAGGCTTTCTTGTCGCCCCAACAGTTGATCACATCGCACAGGTCAAACTGGAATGTCCTACCTGTATGAGGGTCCGCATTAAGGATGATATTTGCTCCGCACGCATCTCCTCCCCTTCCCGCTTCGGCCATCGGCGCCTTACCTAGGAGCATCACTCCTACCCATATCAGGGTTTTCCATGGCGTCATCCTCCTCGGCTTCCTCCTCCTCTATGTCGGAGCCGGGATCAATCGGTCTTCCTTTCTTTGTCCTAGAGCAGTGCGAGAAATGGTGCCAGTTATTGTCCCCCTCCCTTCCTACCTTGAGTGTATTGTTTGAAATTTCTGTAACAGGGTACGGGCCATGCCATCGCTGCTCGCTCCAGGAGGAGCGCCCTGGCTGCCGCAGGTAGACCTCATCTCCTATTTTTAGCGGCAGCTCGGGGGGTGCGTCCTCAGGGTGGGCATTCCTGACTTGCTTAGCTATGAGCCTCACCATCTGGCCCAGGACTCTCATGTATTGGGTCATGTCCTGATTCATTGTCTCCCAGTTTTCCTCCCACCATGGTGATGTGCGCGGTCCGGGCATGGAGCGCCCTGTCAGTATCTCGTGTGGTGTTAGAAAGGTTTCCCCATTCTTTTCTTGCCGCATGGACATCAGAGCCAGGGGGAGAGACTCCACCCAAGTGAGCTGGGTGCCTGCCATTACTTTTGCAATTTTATCTTTTATGGTTCGATTTGCTCTTTCCACTAGGCCCTGGCTTTCTGGGTGGTAGACACTGCCGAACCGATGGGTTATCCCTAGAACACCCTCTACTCTGGCCAAGTGTTCGTTTTTAAAGTGGGTGCCATTGTCTGTACAGACTTTAGTGGGGACACCGTATCGGGGAATCAGTTCCTGGGTAAGGATGTTGACCACCGTCTCACCATCCTCCGCCCTCGTGGGGAAAGCTTCTACCCATCTCGAGAATCGGTCCACTATAACTAACAGGTATCGGTGGTTCTTGGGGGTCCTTAATCTTGCTCCCATGTCCGTGAAATCCATACAAATTTCCTGCCATGGTCCCGTGGGGTTGGGGAATTTGAGCATCGGATGAGGCAGTGGTTTCCGGGCATTGTGTTCATTACAGATTTTACATTCAGCTCTCAAATTTTCCATGTGCTCCTTCAATTTTGGAGCCCACCAGTGATTCTTTATAAGTTTTATTACCTTGGCTATCCCTATGTGGGTGGGCCCATGGATCTCCTTAAATAGTGACGGTAGTAATGCCCTGGGTGCTACTATCTTCCCTCCCTCGGACCGCCAGATATGGTGGTCCGTATCTCCCACAGTGAAGTGTTGTCGAGCAGCTCCCTTGTTAATCCACCCCTGACGCTCTGCTTCCGATGCTGCCCCCTGTAACTCAGCAAGGTGGAGCAGAGCATCCGCTTGGAGCAACGGAGCGACCTGTAAACCTCGGGATTCCGGCTGGGCCAGAGGTTCACAGTCTGAGGTGTCCCTCCCGGACCTCAGGGTGGTCATTTGAATTGCGGCTTTCGCCGCCCTGTCAGCTGCATCATTACCTCTAGCCTCGGGGGTGTTTGAGGAGCTGTGGCCTGCCACCTTTATCACTGCGACCTGAGTCGGTAGGCGGACTGCCCTTAGTAACCTGCGGAGAGGTCCTTCATGCTTCACCGGGGTACCAGCCGCAGTCCTGAAACCCCGCCGGATCCAAGCTGCTCCCTCTACATGCACAGCCCCCCACGCGTAGTTAGAGTCGGTGTAAATATTGACTCGCAAACCCTCACTAAGCTCTAAGGCGCGCAGGAGGCCGTAGACCTCGGCCAGTTGGGCTGAGGCTGGTTGTGGGATCTCGTCTGCCTCCAGGGTCCGGAATGCCCGGTCCTGCCGCTGCACCACCGCGTACGAGGCCCGTACACCGGTGTCATCCCTGCGACTGCTACCATCCGTGAAGAGGTCCCAATCGGGCTCATCAAGGGGTTCCATGAATAGATCCCGCCGGACCTTTCGCTCCTCGGCCACACGTGCAACGCAATCGTGGGCCTCTAGCGTCCCGGAATTGACCCCCGCGGTCATGTTACGGGAATGGTCACGGGTCGGCTTGAAAGAGATGTGCGGGGCTAGGAGGGTGTCCTCCATCTTTATCTGTCGATTAGCCGAGAAACTGAAGGCGTCAGACGCTAGCAGCGCGCTGACACTGTGATCCGTGTGGATCAGCAGGGGGTGGCACAGGACAATATGGGAGGTGTGATTCACAGCGCGAGTGACAGCCGCTAGAAAACGGGCACAAGCAGGCTGTCCCTGCTCAACGGGCTCAAGTCGGCAGCTATAGTAGCCCAGGACCCGCCGGGATCCTCGGTCGCGCTGATAGAGGACCGCATTCGCCCGCCCATCAGTCTCAGAAACGTCCAGGTGGAATTCCCGGCGGTAGTCGGGATGGGCCAGTACAGCAGCAGCCCCAAGGGCCTGCTTTACCTGTCGGAAAGCGGTTTCCCTCGTAGAGTCCCAGCTGAGGGTGCTCTTGAGGCGCTTAGTCCCGGCCTCCGTGATCATGGCTCGCAAGGGGCCAGTGAGACCGACATAGTCCGGGACGTAAGTTCGGGAGTAGCCGCATAGGCCAAGGAAAGCCATCATATCCTGCACAGTCCGGGGAAGCCCATACGAGAGAATGGCCTCGCGGTGGGCATCCGAGAGAGTCGTACCCCCCTTCCCTATGATTCTGCCCATAAATGCTACCGATCGGCGTGCTATCTGGCATTTCGATTTTTTGACCTTGAATCCCTCCCTTGCCAGCGCGTCCAGGAGAACGCGAACAGCCTTCAGATTAGCCTCATCGGTAATACTGGCAACAAGGAGGTCGTCAACATATTGGACAATGGTGGTGTCCGCCGGGAGCGGAAGGGCCCGAAGGATGGGTGTGAGTGCTGCGCTGAAAAGGCCAGGAGAGTCCTTGTAGCCCTGCGGGAGCCTGTTGTAAGTGTACCGGCAGCCTTGGAAAGTGAAGGCAAACCAGGCCTGACAATCGGGATGGAGGGGGAGACAGAAGAAGGCATTTGCTAAATCTACCACCGAATAATACTGCATGGATGGGTTAAGGGCGTGGAGGGCAACGTAAGGGTCCGGGACCTTTAGATTCAAGGTCTCAGTGGCGTCATTAATTGCCCTGAGGTCGTGGACCATTCGCCACCCTTTTCCCAGGCCCTTGGACACAGGAAGGATCGGCGTGTTCCACCGACCTCCCTCTATACGTCGCAGCACCCTGACCTCCAGGAGTCCCTCAATGGTGGGCCCAATCCCCGCGACTTGGTCCGGGGACAAGGGATATTGGGGCACCCAGACGCAGTGTTTGACCTCGGGTTTAAGCTGGAGCCGCACTGCCCCTTTGAGGCGCCCGGTGTCATGGGGATGAGTGGTCCATAGGGAGGGGTTAGCATCCCGAAGGATCTGGGCGGCCTCCCTATGATCTACGGTATCTAGGTGTAGGGCGCGCTCCACTGTACGTTTCTCGTACAAGCCTTCCTCTCTGAGGGCAAGAGGACGTCTCTGGAAGCAGCCATCTAGGGACACTTCTTCTGGTCCCCCTCCCACTATCCTGTACTGGCACTGCAGCGCCGCGCAGACCATTGGGCCAAGATTCCGTGCCTCGTACCCAGGGGCAATGGCCAGCGTGACATGCGGTGCCGACTCAACACCAGCCTGAAACCAGTCAGTCTGCTCGTCGCTTAATTTCACTGCCGCTGCCACCCCTTCCCTTCCTGCTATTAGGTAGGCCAACTGAATAGCGGTGCGGGTGCCCCGGGCGTGGGCAGTGAACCGCGCGTCGTATTCGGGGTCACTTACGGTTATGTAGTTTAGGGTCACGTGGTAGGGATCGCGCGGTGGATGGTAGAATTGTGAATCGGGTACGGTGGGGAGCCACTCCTCGAACTCACGAAGGAGCCCCACAGCCCGTTGGTCATACAAAAGCCGAATCCAGTAAATACTGATCACCTCAGATTGGGATTCTGGTGCAGGGGTGAAGATGTATTGGCCGGCGGCATGGTCAGTGATCCCCTTCTGACCCGGCCATATCAGCCGGAGCCCGGCCGGGGAGCAGAAAATCTTCGCCCCCAATTTGGAGAGGGCATCACGGGCTAGGAGATTTACTGGACACTTCGGGGCCAGCAGAAAGGGCAAGGTAATTCTCTGGGTTCCAATAACAAGTGTGGCGGGATGTGTATATGGTCGGGCCTCAATCGTCCCCGAGGATCCCACAGTTTCTAATGAATTGCCCGAGAGGGTGAGATGGCGGGGTAATTTGGTGATCGTAGAGGCGGCTGCCCCCGTGTCGACCATAAACTCGATAGCCTCCCCGCAAAGTTTTGCCCGGATCATGGGGGGCTTATGGGGAGGCGTCACCCTCGGGGATTCTCGCGGGCCCCGTCAGAATTGCTCGGGATAAGGGGGGTAATCATATTCCTCGTCTGGATCGACCAGCGGGCCATCCTGAACCCCCTGCAGTTCCTGGTTCTCCTGTGATCCATGCCATCCCCCCTTTACCTCTTCCCTACCTTGGGGTTGTCTCGGCCTGGGTTCCATTGGCCGGCCTCTACCAGCCCCTTTCCTAGCTTTAGAGGGAGGTCCTTGTCCTCGCCCGTGCCTTCCCTGGAGCCAACCCCGTCCCATAGGCGGATTTCCGGCCCGGCAATCCCTGGCATAGTGGCCGAACTCATTACAGCTCCAGCATATTACTTGCGGATTGCGTCCCTGCGAGTGCGGGGGACCAGGTGGGTAGTAGCCCCGGGGTTGGCCCTTTAGTGGGGCTGGGTGGCCGTACGGGTGCTGATAGAATTGTGGCTGGGGGAGTACGGGGACCTGCGGGATCAACGCCTGAGCCGCATGCTTGGCGCTAGCTTGCTCTAAGACCTTGCTCAGCTGTTCCACGACCTGCTGGGAAATTTTTGACGCCTGTCCTTCTGCCTTATTCTTCTCTGAACTCCTATATCTATTTAGATAGTGGTCTACCTGGCGTTTCCACTGATCCTCGGGGAGTGCGTCAAGGCCAACGATATTATCTCGCAATTTCGACTGGACGGGGGGCGGCAGCCCCGCCAAGATACCGTGGCGGAAATGGGCCACTGCCAGGGCTGAACTATCGGGTCGCTCCCCGGTACCTGCCTCCCATTGTTCCCAGGCCCGACTGAGGTACTCGTGGGTGTCCTCCCCTTCCCTGAGGCGGAGGGTGGCCAAGGCGTCCAAAGAGAAGGAGGTGGGGTAGCTCTCCCTGAGGGAGTCCCAAAACCGGTTCCTAAACGGGTCAAATAGGGATGACTCATCTGCGCGGGAGCACTTTGCCAGCTTCTGTGCTCGGCTCAGTGCCTCTTCCGCCCTTACCTTCAGCAATATGGTACGTATATCGGCTAGGGCTAAGCGGTCCTGGCAGGTCTCCCTCTCAAAGGTCCGTATCCACGCCGCCGCCCCATTTGCTAGTGGCGGCAGCTTTTTTATCAATGTGTCCAGATCAGTACGGGCCCAGGGGACATACTTTACTCCTCCCCCATGTGTGGCCAGTAAGGGGCCCTGTAGACCCGGCCAGGAGATACCATCCCCCGGCGTGCTAACCGCGTCCATGCTATCCCTATCCTCCGAGGGGTCGGGTTCGTTGGTCTGATTTACGGATGGGCTGCCTTTTACCAGTGTGGCTCGCAGTCCAGACCCTGTGACTACTACTGAGTCCTCCTCAGGAGACTCGGTCTGTCGCCTCAGCTCAGGGTCTCTCTTGCCACCTAGGATCGTGAGGGCGGCATGTCGGCCAGCCTGGGCGACGTGCTGGAATGACTCTGAGTGGGGAGGTTCGGAGGGCAGGCACCAGTCCGGCCAGTCCTCCCCTACCTTCGGGAGGGCGGCATGGGCTTTGTGTGGTCTCGCCTCCTCCCCTGTCAGGGCAGTGAGTTCGTTTAGTTGCTGGCTGTGCTGCGTCAGCAGGGTGAGCATATGTTCTCGGATGGGGTCCTCTACGTCAATAATACCACCTTTTATTTCCATCATAGGAGCTTGGACATTCTCCTGCGGGGCTGACGGGACTGATGGTGCTAGATCTGCTTTGGGTGGCTGGGGGGGCTCTGCATATGGTGGAGGGGCCGTTACTGGGATATTGTGATGCGGGGCATGAGCGGCGTTAGACCATCCGGAGGGAAATGGTGGGTAAAGAGGCTGGTGGTCTATGATCCACTCTGGGTCTGCGGGGTCAGTCTCGGGGTCTGGACACGTGGCTGACTCCCTTGGTGTGGGGCGCGGGAGCACGGAGTTCCCTGGCGGTTTGTCCGCATGCGCCTGGAACCGGGACAGGAATTCCTTGAGATACACATCCTCATCCTCTAATTTGGCTACGGACTTGGATTTCCCAAAAAACTTTCGTTTTGCCTCCCCTCGTCTGTTTTCCATATCATTGAGGACACGAAGTTGAAATTTAGCCAGCAAGGAGAGGATCAGAAATGGTTGGTCATCGGCTGGGAACCATCCTTTGTCTCTCCACGCCTGAAGGCTTTTTTCTAACATGTGTAATTTCTTTTCACCTTCCTTTACTGTATTGTTATGGGAGATCGAGTGCCTGACGCTCTGGAGCACCTCTCCAGTGCGTGGTCTATTTGCAGCGACAGTGGCGGGGGCCACAGTCGCGGACTCCTTTTGGGTGAAGTCTGAATTAGGGGAATACGTGAGGTGGACTGCCACAAACCCCAGTTCCGCGGTTGTACTCGCCGGATGGGCGGTGCCCGATAGGGGCACGGTTGTTAAAGGTCCAATGCCACGCGGAAAGTTTGATTGCATTGATCCCTTCTCAGGCCAATCCCGTGACTCCCACTTTGGGGTCAGACTCATTGTGAGCTCCGTCTTCCATTTGTGTGGCGGGGCCTGCTTTATTCCCTCCCAGGCAGGGGGCGGATTACCTAATTTTATCACTGTTCTGGCAGATGCTTGGGGATTCGCTGCCAGGTTATCCAAAATTTTAGCCATGTGAACGGGGTCTACAAGGGTGCGTCGAACCTCACTTAGAAGGTGGTCTTTCTGGTGGGGTGCCTGGTCTAGTACCTTAAGTACATTGTTGGGGTCCATAATGGCATTATCTAACAATAGCTGCGATGTAAGATTAGTGCCGTAGTTTAGGCTCAGTCGCCACCACGGGACACCAGGTTGTTCAACACGCAGGTGTCTGAGTTTTGGTAACTTAAAGTTGAAGTGTTCCATGGCTCCCCAGTGCACAGAGAGGATCAAAATGTGGGACAGTCGCCTTTCAAAACCTGACCTTCGCGTGGGAGATTTCTCCTCTTAACAACCGGTCTAAGGTAGGCGCAGTCAAAATCCCCGTGCACTAAGGTGTACCACGGAACACTTTCTCCTCCTCACTTCTGAGACTTTTATGCCCTATTGGGCGGCGGGGTTCTCAACTCCCCTCACTCAGAAGACTTTTCCACGGGCGGAGGATCCTGCTAAAACGGATAAGAAAAATAAGTACTTACCAGTCACGATTCCGCACCTGGAATGAACTTCCTCGAGGTAATTTGGGGTTGGTGAGGTTCCGTCAGCAGACAAGATCTAACTCAGTAATTCAACTATCTAGTGGAAGTCTTAGATATAACAGGCACTTCCTTACCTTATTCGAGGTTGCGGCCGCAAGTTGTCTGCTGTCGGACCCGCCAGCCTGTGTTGTCTCTCCCTCCCCACGTCGGGGTCACCAAATGTTGGGCTTGAAATTCTGCCCTGTATTCTTTTAGGAAGAGAGACAACCAACACCGGAATATAGCAACACGTGGCTTTATTGGCTGGAATCGTAACTGGTACAGCGAGTCGACGGAATCGCTGGAGAAGGCGCGCTTTCTGGCCTCTCCTTACAATCTGCTCTTATTTATATCCCTTTTTTCCCCCCACCACAATACCCCGTTACATATTAGGTAATATCAGGTACTCGTGTCCATCTATTGGCCCATAGCCAGATGCTCACGAGTTTCTTTTGTTTACTGTATCGCGTGACAAATAGTATCGGTGTAGCGGGGGTCCCCAGTTTCGCTCCCCCTCCCTCGCATTCCAGCTAACATGATGTGCGTTACGTGAGCCACTCCTGACCTGTAATGGTGGTCCTGAATTAACCCCGACACAAATTAACCCCACTACTAATTAAACACCCAAATACTAATTAAACCCAACACTACACAACAGCAAATATTATAGCACTGGCCACCACAAACTCGTAGAACATCCTCAGCATCGTCCGGCAGATGTTAAAGGACCTCAGTCTCCTCAGGAAGTAGAGACGGCTCCGACCCTTCTTGTAGACAGCCTCAGTGTTCTTTGACCAGTCCAGTTTATTGTCAATTCGTATCCCCAGGTATTTGTAATCCTCCACCATGTCCACACTGACCCCTTGGATGGAAACAGGCATCACCGGTGCCTTAGCCCTCCTCAGGTCCACCACCATCTCCTTAGTCTTTTTCACACAGCAGCAGGTGGGAGACAGGCAGACGGACAGACATATGGATACCCTGTCCACAGGAACTGTAACCGGTAAGTGGACATAAACAAAGAAAAAGTCCTTGGTCTGACATATCGTCGCAGGGATGGATGTTTCCATTTTGAGACTGTGCTTGTAGTCTCCATTTAGTGAATTGGTTGTTGATCGGAGCAGAGCAACTAAACGTGGACATCATGCGGTTTTTAAATGTGTGCTGATAAACTTCTAATTCTGAGACCTTATTCCGTTAAACCGCTGCACATTCTGTTGAATAGCAGGGTAATGGAAGGATAATCATGTGATCTGGTCACCAGGATCAGGTGTTTGGCTAGCTTCCAGTCTGGTCTGAACCAGTCTGAGTTGGAGAGTAAAACAATAACTTACCTGGACCTCAGGTATGAGGGAAAGAGCCAATCGACAATACTGTTTGTACCCTTGGGTCAGATCCAGTGAGAAGCTGACAACGGTCAGTCAGATTAGATTGAGTCCATGGAAGCAGAACATAACAGATTGATCTGACAAGCAAAAGGACCGGAATAGAAGGTGTCAGGTGTACTGGCAGCGACAACTCTGTGGAGAACAACCAGCGTAGAAGTGGTTGACCGCAATTCGGAAGGGGATGTCAGGCTCCTTTTACTGTTGTTACCTTTCCTATTTTCTCTCTCTCTCTCTCTCTCTCTCTCTCTCTCTCTCTCTCTCTCTCTCTCTCTCTCTCTCTCTCTCTCTCTCTCTCTCTCTCTCTCTCTCTCTCTCTCTCTCTCTCTCTCTCTCTCTCTCTCTCTCTCTCTCTCTCTCTCTCTCCAGCTCTGGCCAAATGAATGGTTTCAATACTGAACACATGTATGCTGCTCATATATATTTTTTTAACTTCTGTGTGAAGAAACTCTTTCTCCTCCGCCTCAGGGCAGATTCGCTGCGGCTATCTGAAATGTTCTGTCTTCGGCAGCTTCTACACTGATGCCCTTTGGATCGGCTCCAATCTGATCACAGTCTATACCCAAAGATGGCCGGGAGGTTAAGAGGCTCTGATTCAGACCAATATGAAATATTACTGTATCATGACTTCCCCTCAGTAAAGGTGGACAATGTAGAAAACAACATTATGAATCCGCATCCCCACTTGAACTGATGTTGAACTTTCGGTTCCTAGTCCGTCACTCGTTGCCCAGCCCTACTCTTGGAAGGTCGTCACCACGTACTTTAAAATTAACCCCTGTCTGCCCTTTACTGCCACCTAATGAATGCAATCCCATAACCGACATCCCATTGGCTTATTTCTGAAACCAGCACCTGGACAGTGAAAGCTAATGAATGCAGATGCTCTGTAGTTTAAGCATTTGCACCAGTCCGACGGTCATGTGCACGGTGATTGAGTTATTTCGCTTCATACCGGCGTGAACCTTGACGGGAACTGGTTTACTAGGTGAGGGGCTTCATCGCTTTGATCACATAATAGATGTTAGGGGAATTCAGCAGCTCTGGCAGAATCTGCCAAAATGAATAAAGAGTCAGCGTTTCGGGCCGCGACCCAGTTTTGAGGTGAAATGAAAGGGGGAAGATATCGGGAGTAAGAAGGTTGCGAGAAGGGGAACAGGACAAGCTGTAAGGTGATGGGTAAAGCAAGGTGTGGATTGTGGGGCGGGCGAAACAAGTGGCGGTGGGTGATAACCGAAAAAGTCAAAGGGCTGGAGAAAAAGGAATCTGATAGGAGAGGGGAGTGAGCGGATTGGATCATTGAAGGATGGGAAAGAGGGGACAGTGGTGTTGACAGACGAACGAGGAGAAGAGTAAGAGCAAGCAGAAAAGGGAAAAGGGAGCGGTATATACCGCTACCTAAAGATATCCGCGTCCTTGCCATAATATTAGAGGTTACAGAGACGGACAGCAAGGTGTTAATCCTCCAGCCTGAGACTGGCCTAATGTTGTCAGAAGGGGAGGCCATGGACAGATATTCCGGAACAGGACTGAGGATATTAGTGGCAATGGTTGGCCACTGGGAAATTCGGCTTTTTCTCGATGTAGTTGAGGTTCCTGATGAAGTGTTAATTGATATGAAGAATGGTCTTGTCCGAAAGTGTCTACTGTTTATTCGTTTCCATGTATAATGCGTGAACTGACTAGGTCTCCTAGCATTTTGCGTCTATTGCAATTAATTTGATTCACGGTTTTCATGTGTTCAGCAACTTCGTAAAGCTGGGTGACATTTTAGTTTAAGGTTTTTTACTGGGTTACGCAAATGTACTAAGAAATATTATTTTATATGTATATTTATATTCCGAGACAATACGCAGTCCGGTGACGTTACAGCATTAGTTTATGATGATAAAGTCCATGGATGTTATAAACGGACAATAACAATCATGAAACCGAGAGGCGAGCCTGAGAGTGTTTAACAACAACATTCATTGACTTCTCCAATCGTCATTTCTTCATCTTTGAGATGTTGCAATTTCGTGTCAAGCTATTCATACCTCATCACAATTGGGATTTTACTTGAATGACATTATGCTTATTTTTACCCCAGCTGTTGGAAGACACGTCAGCCTTGTGTAGTATTGAATATTCAGTGTGCTGGAGCGAGTATAAATGAATGACCGTGGAGATTCATCAGCTCAGAGTTCCTTCAGGGAGATCGCAGGCAGCTGGAAGACAGGCTGAATCTCACACAGGATGCTCGAAACATTTTACCGTGTGAGAAAGATATATTACTTGATCATCGCCGTTATTGGTGTTCCCGGTAAGATCATGGGCGAACTAACATTTACAGTTTAGTATGCGCGGTCTTTGGAGTCATGCCATTACGGACAGCGTTGTGATGCCGGTGTGTCAGTGAGTGCGGTGTAGACATTGTGACAAAACCCTTTGTGTTCGTTCAGAGTTCCCTTGCAGTTTAATTGGCTGAAAGTAAACCGGCAGTTGAAACAGATGGAGAGTGTAAGCTCAGAGAGATAGATTCATTGTGTGAATTCATGGCAGATAGTGTTGATTTATCAATGCAGAGACGCTGCCAAAGTCAACTCCGATAATCCAGCGCGCTCGGCACCTCTACGGTCTACTTGGTGTAATTCCGCATCGATAACGCAGCAGGCGATTAATTCAGATTTAAAGGTATTGCACTGTTTTAAGAAATTGCTGCAAGCTTGAAGGGAAGGAGGGAAGCGAAACCACGATGAGATTCAGGGGATAGAAATCTCTCGCGAGTTAGACTCCGAAGCATCGTGAGTTCCGAAAAATTGATATACGCGGCTGTGTGCGTTTTAGTGCACCAGGGTTGGTTTCCCCGCCCTGTGTAGTGAAGTGAAGAGGGAGCCCAGTGTCGTGCGCAGAAGGGCAGAAGGGGTACAGGCGATACTCCTCTCTGGAACAATCGCATCAAACATTCAGTCATCTGCAGCAATCTCAAAGGAGGCAGATGTTTTGATCTACCTACGTTGTTTGTGATTATCTAAACACCAACGTGCAAAATATCCGAAAAGTTCAGCGGGTCAGGCAGAATCATTAAAGCGAAATTTGGAGCTGCCTCATCGGGTTCCTTGGTAAGTGGGGAAAACAACCCAAACAAGAGCAGGTGCAAAATTTCAAAGCGCGAACGATGCGGGGCCCCAGTGGGCTGGTGACAAACGGGCAATCCAGGTGGAGGCAAAGACTGGCGAACGGCGGAATTTAAATTTGCCTTGGACTTTCTAATGGACTCAGGCTGAGGGAACACGGCTTCGCTGTATAGGGAGAATTACCCAACATAGGTGACGGGAACGTGGCAATTACGTCACTGAGAACGTTGCCGAGTTATCCAGGCTTTAAACATTTGTCGAAAACCTTGTGGTTGGAGATATGTATTTAATTAGCTAAAGCGCCCTCGGCGACATCTTGACAATGCCTCCTTCACAAATTCTGCTTCTCTTCACATACCGAGTACCGTACCGATTCACCTACCATGCACTGGTTTAAGGCATTTGTCTGCGACTCCGGCTTTACCCCTTTTAATCATCTAGAACTGAGTTGTCTGCAAAGTTTGTTCTCAATCTACAGCTTATCTCGGCCCTGTCGCCCACTGATCGGTGAAACAATAATTAACCCATGCTTTTTGCTTTGTCCACAGTGAATTTAGTGGCGATTGTGATCCTGTCCCTGGGAAAGTGCGGCCTCTCCACCTGCACCACTCGCTACCTGGTGGCCATGGCAACGGCGGATCTACTAACCATAATCGTTGAGGTCATACTGTGGCTAATCAGTTATTATTACTTCCCCGGGACTTTTCTGGACATCACCCCGTATGCAGTGTGATCTCTGCACTGGGATTTGCAGCCATGGACTGTTCTGTCTGGTTCACCGTCACTTTCACCTTTGATCGGTTTGTCGCCATCTGTTGTCAGAAGCGGAAAGCAAAGTATTGCACCGGGAAAACTGCGGCTGTGGTTCTGACAGCAACCGGTGTTCTGTTCTGTTTCAAAAATGTGCCCTATTTTTTCAGATATAGTCCTGCGAAAGTGATCGACAATATACCCTGGGACTGTATTCGTAAGTCGAGTTACTATACGGATTCCGGGTGGGTGGGATATAAAATGTGTTCTACCGTTCTTGTGCCATTACTCCCGTTCGTGTTAATACTGCTGCTCATCGCTCTGACAGTCAGACACATTTTAGTGACTAGTCGCGTCCTTAAGGGGCTGAGGGGTCAGAATAAGGCAGAGAACCGCAGTGACCCGGAGATGGAGAGCAGGAGGAGGTCTATGATCTTACTTGTCACCATCTCCGGAAGCTTCATCATCCTGTGGTCGGTAACTGCTGCCAAATTCCTTTACAACACCATTGCTGGATTAGATCAAAATAATTACAACGATCCGGAATACATATTTCAACACTCTGGAATCATGCTGATGGTATTAAGTTGCTGCACAAACACGTTTATTTACGGGGTAACTCAGTCTAAATTCAGAGAACAGTTCATCAACGCAGCGAAATATCCGCTTCTGTCAATTATTCAACTAATTAATAAACACAAGTCTAAGTTCTTCTCAGTGGTGGTAGGAGCTTTTCTTTTTCCACCTTGACAATGCAAAAACTGGCGGTCATTGGAGAACGTGACAGCGGGGGAGAATAAAACTGGTTTGCAGCTTGAGGGAGACAGATCATGAGAACAGACCCTTCGGCGACCTTCGCCACCGATCAATGATTAAATTCATCCTGCATCTTATTTTGATTTTTGACCATATCTCCGCTGTTGTCATCGCCGAACCACGTTCAATAATAAATCTCGCCCTGCAGTGTAAATACTCACCGGTCAATTGACGTATAAAGCCGGTGCTTCTCGCAGACGGGGAGGAAACGGAGCAGTTGCCGGGTGTTATTTGCCTCCTGGGTGCTAGGGGCCAGGATGACTCGGATAGTGTCCTCAGCATTTCTAAGTGGAAGGGTGCACATCCAGAAGTCGTGGTCCATGTAGGTATCAATGACATGGGTAGGACGAGTGATGTAGTTCTGCATAGGGAGTTAGGTGCCAAGTTAAAGGGCAGGACCTCTAAGGTTGTGACCTCAGGTTTGCTACATCGCCGTCACAAGGAGAGTGGACGGAATTCACAGTGAGCACCCCGACGGTCAGATCGGGACTGGTCCGAGCTCGCAGTGAGTTGGCAGCACCGCAATGAGATTTAGCTTTTTGCACCCAACATCGGATCCGTCAACACGCGATGAGCAGACAACATCCACCTGGACACAGATCCGAATCGTAACTGTCGAGTTCGGCAGTGTCCAGTGAGTTTGTATCAGCTCAGTGATACGTTCACCAGCACAGGGGAATGACTCCACAATGTCCAATTATCATCTGCAGAAAGTCTATTTCTAAAGATGGCTTGCATTACTTTGTGAGAAAGGCACCTTTCCTCCCCAATTCCCCAGCTGTTTGGGGGTTTGGGTGGGTAACAAAGACTTTTAATGACTCTGTAATGACTTCTAATGACTTCTCAATGACAACAAAGCCGTTCCGACAATTCGAGTGGTGTTTAGTATTGTGGTCTGTTGCTCAACACAACAGAACTTTTGCATTATTTTTTATAATTGTTCAAATTTCAATGGAAAACCGCAATGTCTACCCTGCCTCAAGGAAGGAATGTCATCTCACCTCCCGATTTCTGATAAATTTCCATCCGAGGAAACTACATGTTCAATCTCTTCGGCATTCACTCAGTACAAATGCATGTCTATTAATATTTTTCTTTTTTTTTTGTCAGCTAAAACTCGTTTTTCAATTGCTGGGAACTTTCCTACTATTCTAGTGATGTTTATTATGGTAGCTTTCTGGAGATTCACATAAATATACCTGTGTAGGTATAATTATTATTGTACAGCAACTTTGGGATGAAACCACCAGCAGATATTACAATTGGGGCAATGTATACCCTATTCATATACCATAGGCTTTCAATTTTCTTTTTTCAAGTCAGCATATTTCTATTGTTTTTCACGTACTGATTTCTGTATATCATGTGCTTTTGGAATGACACACACACACACACCTGCAGACTTATCTCTTATTTGTGATTGGTTGACTATTAAGTAAATTGTTTTGGCTGCTTTATCCTGTGATATTATATCTGGATGTATATCATGTATTGCTCTATCTCTAGGTCATAATAAAATTCCCGGACTCTAACTCTAAAACTCCCTCAGGATTCTATTTGTAGTACTGGATCGTCTCTTTCATGAGTTTGCAATTTAAAGCATGATTTTGGTGAATGATGCTTGCCAACAGATTGTGCCTGTGTTAAGCTTGAGTTAAACTGTTACAGGATTCTGTAATATGTTGTATAATTTCTGGTTTCTCTTACTTTCTGCCTTCATCGTCTCGAATTTGTTTGTCTTTTGTTGTGTATTTTCGAAGTTTTCGAAATTTCGAAATTACCTACCTGGTCCTATATTGCCACAGAAGGAATGGAACACCCCAACACCGTGTCCAAATGTGAGCAGCTCTCCGAGCATCTTCCTCCCTCCCCTCTCCACAGAGCAATCTACTACTTATCCCTCCTTTCTTCCTCGCCCTCACCATTCTCTCACCCCTCTCTAATCGTTCAGCACACCCCCTCTCCCTCAGCCTCTTTCCTCCATCCTCACCTTCTCCTTTCCCCTGTCTTACCCCAAGCCTTCACTCTCACTTTTCTTCTATATATAGTGGCGTGCAAAATTTTGGACACCCCTAGTCAAAATTTATTTTACTGTGAATATCCAAGCGAGTAAAAGATGACTTGATTTCCAAAAGTATAATGTGAAAGATTACACATTTCTTTAATATTTTAAGAAAAATTACATTTTTATTTTCATCTTTTACAGTTTCAAAATAACAATAAAAGGAAAAGGGCCTGAAGCAAAGGTTTGGTTACCCTTAGTAACACCCACTTTGGCAAGTATCACAGCTTGTGGACGCTTTCTGCAGACATCGAATAGTCCTTCAATTCTTGGTTGATGGAATTTCGGCCATTCTTCCTTGCAAAAGGCTTCTAGTTCTGCCAGAGTTTTGGGCCGCGTTGCTCTTTTGAAGTCTAGCCACAGATGTTCGATGATGTTTAGGTCGGGGGACTGTCAGGTCCATGGGAAAACCTTCAGCTTGCGCCTCTTGAGGTAGTCCATTGTGGATTCTGAAGTGTGCATAGGATCATTATCCTGTTGTAGAAGCCGTCCTCTTCTCACCTTCAGCTTTTTTACAGCCGGGGTTAGATGTTTGCTTCCAGAATTTGCTGGTATTTAATTGAATTCGTTCTTCCCTCCACCAGGAAAATGTTTCCCGTGCCACTTGCCTACAACACAAGCCTAAAGCATGATCGATCCACCCCCCGTGCTCATGAAATTCTGCACCCTTTTTTCTCCAAACATACCTTTGCTCATTGAGGCCAAAAAAAATCTACTTTAATGTCATCAGTCCACGGGACTTGTTTCCAAAATGCTTCAGGCTTGTTCAGATGTTCCTTTGCAAACTTCCGACGCTGACTTTTGTGGTGAGGACGCAGGAAAGGTTTTCTTCTGACGACTCCTCCATGAAGGTCATATTTGTGCAGGTGTCGCTGCACAGTAGAACAGTGCACCAACACTCCAGAGTCTGCTAAATACAGGAGGGAGCGGGACACTCTCCCACCTCCAGTCCGCCACAATCGTAGCTGGTGGGGTTTCGCTCCCCGGAGAGTGAGGTGCTGCTGCTCGGTTGCGAAGCGCTTCGAGTCGATAGGGTCTTCAGACCGAAGGGGCTGTGGAATGGTGGGTGAAAGTTGGAGACTTAACTCGCCTCCGTGGGTCTGATCCATGGGGGAGCGGCGACCCGGTAGGTGGAAGCGCCGTAGTCCCTGCACTGGTGGGTTTGTTGGTGCTCCTAGGTTCGGGGATTCCATGGTACTGAGGTCAAAGGAAGGGTGGGATGAGAACGCGGAAATACTGGGTTAGGCCGTTAGGGGGAGCTCTTCGAAATTTTTAATTTACTGTAGTTCCGTACATCAATTTAACTATATATAATTAAAAGAAGCCTTTAGAAAATATATTAAAACTAATATTTCATCGTGCTTCACTCTGAAATGATTTCAAATTAATTAACTTGATTTCTTATATCCTTCTCATACGAGGAGTAAAAATCTTTATGTCACGTCTCTATCTAAATTTGCAATCATAGTAATTTATAATAATTTATAGTAAACAGAACAGTCAATGTAGTATAGAGTACAAACAAATCAGCGTGAGTTAATCAGCCTGATGTCCTGGTGGAAGCTGTCCCAGAGCCTGTTGGTCTTGGCTTTTATGCTGCGGTTCTAGCTGTCGGATGGTAGCAGATGGAATAGATTGTGGTTGTGCTGACCAGGGTCCCCAATGAACCTTAGGGCCCTTTTTACACACCTGTCCTTGTAAATGTTCTGTTTCATGGGAAGTTCACATCTAGAGATGTGCTGGCCTGTCCGCACAACTCACTGCAGAGTACTGCGTTTAAGGGAAGTACAGTTTTCACACTAGGCAGTGATGCCGCCAGTCATGATGCTCTGAATTGTGCGTCTGCAGAAAATTCTTAGGATTTCTGGGCCATACCAAACTTCCACAACTGGCTGAAGTGAAAGAGGCGCTGTTGTGCCACGTGAGGTCCTCGATGATGTGGATGCCAGGAATTCAAAGCTGTTTACCCTCTCAACCGCAGATCCATTGATCTCAATAGGGGTTAGCCCATCTCCATTCCTCCTGAAATCCACAACCATCTCCTTCGCTTATGCGACATTGAAGGAGAGGTTGTTTACTTGACACCATTGTGTCAGAGAGATAACTGCTTCCCTGTAGGACACTTCGTTATTTTTTGATACTAGGCCAATAAATGTAGAGTCGTCGGCAAATTTAACAGATTGGAGCTGTGGGTGGCGATACAGTCATGGGTGTACAGGGAGTAAAGGAAGCAACTCAGAGCCCTGAGGGGGCTCATGTGTTGAAAGTCAGAGGGGTGAAGGTGAGGGAGCCCACTCTTACATCATGCTGGCGCTCTGAGAGACAGGTTCAAGGACGAGATCTCTGAGCTTCCTGTCGAGCCTGGGGGGAATTATGGTGTTGAATACTGAACCGTAGTCCAAAAACAGCATTCCTACATAAGCATTCCCTTTCTCCAGATGTGTAAGTACGGTGTGTGGAGCAGTGGTTATTGCGCCGTCTGTGGATCGGTTGCGTCAGTAGGCAAATTATAAGGGGTTCAGCACCCTCCTTCCGTGAAAGGGTTACATACACTAATGGGTGTCAGTCACCAAGTAATCTCAATGCCCCGCTGTGTCCCCACAACCTCGTGTCATTCCCCATACCCATCCCATTGCCCAACTCTCTGCCCACTGCACCGTGTCAGGGTCCAAATTAATCACTGTACCCTCTCCCGTCCCCCAGCGCTGTGTCAGTTCCCGATGTAATTAACTGTGTAAGTGGAATTATGATGATATTAAGCTGGAACATCGAAACATAAATCGGGAACGGATCAGACATTACTGTAGATTTACAAAGTAGCCGGGGACAAACTGAAGACTGGAATTAGGATCACTAGAAACGTCTAGAGAAGGTCCGCAGTAACTTTAAGGAAAACACCAAGCCATCCAAGATGAATGTGAAAAAAAAGATGACTGGAATCAGTGTAGGACCGGTCGGGGATAGAATATGAAATAAGTCCCTGAGGTTAGGGGAAGAAGGGTAGGTCCTGAATGAAGACTTCCGTTCAGTATTCACCAGTCACAGGGACATTTGTGAGGAGAGCGTTAAACGGGTCGATGTGCGACAACATATCGAGGTCAAGAGAGAGGATGTACTGAAACTTATGAAAACAAATACATAGGACAGATAAGTCCTCTTGTGAGGTCGGGAGAATCCCTGGGTGACTGCCGGAAGCGGTAAGCACTGCTTCAGTGAGGGGCAAATTATTGGAGAACGTTCTTAGAAACAGGATTTAGGAGAATTTGGAGAAGCAATGCCTGATTTGGGAGAATCAGTAAGGCTTTGTGAGGGGCAGATCATGTTTCACGAGCCTGCTTCAATTCTGTGAGGATGTGACGGTCATCCTTCGGTTAACCAGGTAAGACCTTTCAGAACGTCAGAAGGCTTGGTATCCTGGAAAAGCTGACTGGTGGATTCAGGACTGACGCTCAAGAAGGCAGAAGATAGTTGTGGATGGAGCGTTTCCTCCCTGGATGTTGGTGACAGGTGTCCTGCAGAGATCTGTTCTGAGCCCCCCGGATTTTTGTGCTTTAAAAATGATGTGAATAAGGAAGTGGAACGGTGAGTTATTGTATTTCCAATGATGTGGAGGTCGGTGGAAATATGAATAGTACAGAAGGCAGTCACAGATTACAACAGGACAGTGACAGGACGCAGAGCAGCGCTGAGAAGTTACAGATGGAGTTCAACCCGGAACATTACGGAGTGATTCACGTTGGAAGGATGAATTTGAAGGCAGAGGTGATACTTTCTCCAGTCAACCGAGGGCCGCACATTAGTACGTGTTTCAGAATGGAAACAGAGTGGTGAGACATTCTCCAATAAGCCGAGGGCCGTTCATCGGTACGGGAACCACAATCGGCACGGGGCGCTGCACTGCAGGAGCAGGAAGAAGTGTGATTGACAGGTGAGCTTGAACACTTTCGCTCTTCTGCACATACTTTTAGTGACACTCAAAAGACAATATACCTGACAGTAAATCAGGAGGAAAAAAGACAACTTCGTGGCAAATAATAGAACAGCCCGGGAACCTACGGATTGTTCACAGATTTCACTTGCTACTTCTGTTCAAAGACCGAATGGATGGAAAAATAGGTGTAGAATTGTGGCAGTTTTTAGAATATCTTTAAAGTTAAACAAACTGTACCGCACATTACGGGTATGAGGTGGTCAGGTCATTCACTGACAGAGGCCAAGATTGTGCCAAACGGCCATCGTGTGCGCTGGAAAACATTGTTCTTCAAACGGTCCGCAGCCCTCGCTAATCTCCCGAGGACACGTTCCCACTTTGATCACAGGTCTCTGGAATATGGCTGTAGATCTTTTAATGTGTTTGCAGGAATATGTACACTATATTTTACTGTAACACATGTCAGCTGTCCCTGATTTCCATCACTGATTGACTGGAACAAACGAAATAAAAACATGTTTCCGCAATGGGGGGTTCAGGCATCTGATTGCTTTATTTTCATTTTCCGTAATTCGATCGAAATTATTTTGACAACTTTTCATAATTTCACCTCGCTAGAGTTTCTGAGGTGATGCTGGTTTCTGCTTTTCTCGGTCCGAGTCTCTATCAGTGCAGACACTTCGACCTTATAACAATGTGGCAGTTTATTTAAATGACGGTGCAGTCTATTTTGGACACGTAGGTCTGTTCTGCTGTAAGTTAATAAATGGGAAATCGTGCATTGTATCTCTTTGACTCCATTTTGTAAGACATTTGGTACTGTTAACCATGGTAGGACTGTTCATAACGTCAGAAGTCAGGGAGAGTTGGCTGGTGGATTCAGGGCTGACGCCCACAGAAGGCAGACTGTAGTTGTGGGTGGAACGTTTTCTCCCTGGATGTTGGTGACCAGTGGTGTCTTGCACTGATCAGTTTGAGACCCACTGCTTTTGTGTTTTTATGAATGATTTGGATGAGGAGGTGGAAGGGTCGATTATTGTATTTGCAATGATGTGAAGTTTGGTGGAATTATGGATAGTATAGAAGGAAGTCACAGATTACAACAGGACAGTGACAGGACGCAGAGCAGCGCTGAGAAGTTACAGATGGAGTTCAACCTGAAAGGTACTAAGTTATTCTCTTTTGGAGAATGGATTTGAAGGCAGAGATGATACTTTCTAGAGTAAACCGAGGGCCGCACATCAGTAGGAGTTCCACAATGGAAACAGAGTGGTGATACTTTCTCCAATAAGCCGATGGCCACGCATCGGTACCAGTACCAGCAGGAGCAGAAGGAAGTGTGACTGACGGGTGAGCTTGAACACATCCGCTGTTCTGCACCTACTGATAGTGACCATTGCCTTATGAAAACAGGTTGAGTGATCTCGGCCTTTCTTCCTTGGAGCGACGGAGGTTGAGAGACAATAGACAATAGACATAGACAGTAGATGCAGGAGTAGCCCATTCGGCCCTTCTAGCCATCACCGCCATTCACTGTGATCATGGTTGATCATACACAATCAGTACCCCGTTCCTCCCCTCTCCCCATATCCCTTAACCCTGCTGTCTATAAGAGCTCTATCTAACTCTCTCTTGAATGTATCCAGAGACTTGACCTCCACTGCCTTCTGGGGCAGAGCATTCCACCAATCCACCACACTCTGGGAGAAAAAGATTTTCCGCATCTCTGTTCTAAATGGCCTACCCCTTATTCTGAAACTGTGGCCTCTAGTTCTGGACTCACCCATCAGCGGGAGCATGGTTCTTTACTCCAGTGTGTCCAATCCCTTAATAATCTTATATGTCTCAATCAGCTCCCCTCTCATCCTTCTAAATTCCAGTGTATACAAGCCCAGTCGCTCCAATCTTTCAACATATTACTGTCCCGCCATTCCGGGAATTAACCTTGTGAACCTACGCTGCACTCCCTCAATAGCAAGAATGTCCTTCCTCAAATTTGGAGACCAAAACTGCACACAACACTCCAGGTGGGGTCTCACCAGGGCCCTGTACAGCTGTAAAATACCTCTTTACTCCTATGCTCAATTCCTCTTGTTATAAAAGCCAGCATGCCATTAGCTTTCTTCACTGCCTGCAGTACCTGCATGCTTGCTTTCATTGACTGATGCACAAGAACACCTAGATCTCGTTGTACTTCCCCTTTTCCTAACTTGACTCCATTTAGATAGTAATCTGCCTTCCTGTTCTTGCCACCAAAGTGGATAACTTCACAATTATCCACATTAAACTGCATCTGCCATACATTTGCCCACTCACCCAACCTGTCCTTGTTACCCTGCATTCTCATAACATCCTCCTGACATTTCACACTGCCACCCAGCTTTGCATCATCAGCAAATTTGTTAATGTTACTTTTAATCCCTTCATCTAAATCATTAATGTATATTGTAAACAGCTGCGGTCCCAGCACAGAACCTTGTGGTACCCCATTAGTCACAGCCTGCCATTCTGAAAGTGACCTGTTAATCACTACTCTTCGTTTCCTGTCAGCCAGCCAATTTTCAATCCATGTCAGTACTCTGCCCCCAATACCATGTCCCCTAACTTTGCCCACTAATCTCCGATGTGGGACTTTATCAATAGCTTTCTGTAAGTCCAGGTACTCTACATCGACTGGCTCTCTCATGTCCATTTTCATAGTTACATCCTCAAAAAACTCCAGAAGATTAGTCAAGCATGACTTTCCCTTCATAAATCCATGCTGACTCGCACTGATCCTTCTACGGCTATCCAAATGTGTCGTAATTCCCTCTTTTATAATTGAATCCAGCATCTTTCCCACCACTGACGTCAGGCTAACCGGTCTATAACTCCCTCTTTTCTCTCTCCCCCCCCCCTTCTTGAAAAGTGGGAGAACATTAGCCACCCTCCAATTAGCAGGAACTGTTCCTGAATCTATAGAACATAAGAAAATGATTACCAATGCGCCCACGATTTCTCGAGCCACCTCTTTAAGTACACTGGGATGCAGACCATCAGGTCCTGGGGACTTATCAGCCTTCAGACTCAACAGTCTATCCAACATCGTTTCTTGCCTAATATAAACTTCCTTCAGTTCAAGCTTTACCCTGGTTCCTTTGGCCACTATTATATCTGGGAGGTTGTTTGTGTCTTCTCTAGTGAAGACAGATCTAAAGTACCTGCTCAACTCGTCTGCCATTTCCTTGTTCCCCATAATAATTTCACCCGTTTCTGTCTTCAATGGTCCAATTTTGGTCTTAACTGTTTTTTCGCTATTCAAATACCTAAAGAAGCTTTTACTATCCTCCTTTATATTCTTGGCTAGTTTACTTTCGTAAGTCATTTTTTCTTGACGTATTGCCTTTTTTGTTATCTTCTGTTCCTCTTTAAAACCTTCCAAGTCCTCCGGTTTCTCGCTCATCTTTGCTATGTTATACTTCTTCTCTTTTAGTTTTATACCGCCCTTTACTTCCCTCGTCAGCCACGGCCGCCCCGTACTACCCTTAAGATCTTTCTTCCTCTTTGGAATGAACCGATCCTGCACCTTCTGCATTATTCACAGAAATACCTGCCATTGTTGTTCCACTGTCTTCCCTGCTAGGGTATCGTTCCATTGAACTTTGGCCAGCTCCTGCCTCAAAGCTCCATAGTTCCCTTTGTTCAACTGTAATACTGACACATCCGATTTTCCCTCTCAAATTGTACGTTAAAACATATCATATTATGGTCACTACCTCCTAATGGTTCCTTTACCTCGAGGTCCCTGATCAAATCCGGTTCATTGCACAACACTAAATCTAGAATTGCCTTCTCCCTGGTAGGCTCCAGTACAAGCAGTTCTAAGAATCCATCTCGGAGGCACTCCACAAACTCCCTTTCTTGGGGTTCAGTACCATTCTGATTCTCCTAGTCTACCTGCATGTTAAAATCCCCCATCACAACTGTAGCATTACATTTGCGACATGCCAATTTTAACTCTTCATTCAATTTACACCCTACATCCAGACTGCTGTTTGGGGGCCTGTAGATAACTCCCATTAGGGTCTTTCTACCCTTAGAATTTCTCAGCTCTATCCATACTGACTACATCCCCAGATTCTATGTCTCCTCTCGCAAGGGACCGAATATCATTCCTCACCAACATAGCCTCCCCACACCCTCTTCCAGTCAGTCTGTCCTTTCGATAAGATGTATATCCTTGATTATTCATTTGCCAGGCCCTGTCCACTTGAAGCCATGTCTCAGTTATTCCCACAACATCGTACTTGCCAATTTCCAACTGAGCCTCAAACTCATCTACTTTATTCCTTATACTTCGTGCATTCATATATAATACTTTTAATTCGGTACTCCCCTCTCCTTTCATATCAATTCCTATTTCACTTGGCCATACTGTATGATCCCTTCTTGAGCCTTCTACTCTATTGATTCTGTTGTCCTTTTTAACTTTTCTTATTTTCACTTTCTCTTTAACTCCATCCTTATATTTCCAGTTCATCCCTTTTCCCCCCACTACTTAGTTCAAACACATTCGTGCTGCAGAGGCAAACCTGCCTGCCAGAATGCTGGTCCCCCGCCTATTAAGGTGCAACCCGTCCCTTTTGTACAATTCATCCCTATTCCAAAACAGATCCCAGTGGTCCAAGAATGTAAATCCTTGCTTCCTGCTCCAGTTCGTCAGCCACACATTCAGATCCTTTATCTCCCTGTTCCTGTCCTCTCCAGCACGAGGAACTGGAAGCAAACCAGAGATAACCACCCTGGAAGTCCTGCTTTTCAGTCTTCTTCCGAGTTCTCTGAAGTCCCGCTGCAGAATGTCCTTCCTCCTCTTCCCGATGTCATTTGTGCCGACATGCACTACCACTTCCGGCTGTTCACCTTCACCCTTGAGGATTCCCTGCAATCGGTCCGTGATGTCCTGGATACTAGCACCAGGGAGGCAACACACCATCCTTAAATCTCGCCTGTTGCAGCAGAAACATCTTTCCGTACCTCTTACTATGGAGTCCCCTACTACTACGGCTCTTCCTGATATCTGACTTCTCGGCTATGCTTCTGCACCAATGTTCGGCTCGCAGACCATTCCGCCTCTCAGACTGGCAGTATCTTCTGTCCTGACAGCTTCTAAGAAGGTGAACCTGTTTACGAAAGGTACATCCCCTGGGGTCTCCTGTACTTCAATCATCCTTTCCTTCCTCATTGTCACCCCCTTTCTCTCTTCCGGTATCCTCGGTGTAACGACCTCACTGCAGGTCCTGTCTAGAAAACTCTCGTTTTCGCGGATGAACCTGAGATCATCCAGTTCTTTCTTCAGTGCTGCAACATGCTCCTTCAGAAGCTGAATCTGGACACACTTTCCACAGCTGCAGCAGCCGGGGGCACCATCAGTGTCCCTGATCTCCCACATCATGCACGTAGCACACTGAATCAGCTTAGTGGTCATGTCTTCACCCTCTGTAATTGTGCCTGGCGTACTCTTCTCGCCGAAGACTCTCGAGCCAAAGACTAGCACTTTTCACACCGGGCACTTCCCTCGACCAGGCCACTTCCCGACCTGGGAGGTGACTTGATAGAGGTGTACAGGGTGATGAGAGGCATTGATCATGTGGATAGTCAGAGGCTATTTCCCCGGGCGGCAATGGTTGCCACAAGAAAATACAGGATTAAGGTGCTTGGGATTAGGTAGTGAAGAGATATCAGGGGTAAGTTTCTTATGCAGAGTGTGGTGAGTGCGTGGAATGGGCTGCCAGCAACGGTAGTGGAGGCGGATACGATAGGGTCTTTTAACAGACTTTTGGAGAGGGACATGGAGCTTAGAAAAATAGATGGCTAGGGGTAAGCCGAGTAATTTCTAAGGTAGGGACATGTTCGGCACAGTTTTGTGGGCCGAAGGGCCTGTATTGTGCTGTAAGTTTTCTATGTTTCTATGTTTGTATGAAAGACAATATACCTGAAAGCAGATCAGGAGAGAAACAGACAACTTCCTGGCAAATAATAAAACAGCCTGAAAACCTGCGGAATGGTCACAATTTTTACTTGTTGCTTTTGTTCAAACAGAGAATGGATGGCGAAATGATGTTAGCATTATGGCTGGTTTGAGGATATCTTGAAAGTTAAGTCGGCTTCATTGCAGCTCACAGGTACGGGGTGGTCAAGTCATTCACTGGAAGAGATCAGGTTCCTTCCAAACGGCCCATGTGTGCGCTGGAAAACATTGTTCTTCAAACTGTCCACAGCCCTCGCTAATTTCCCGAGGACACGATTCCTTTTTGATCACAGGTCTTTGGAATACCGCTGTGGATCTTTAGAATTGTTTGTAGGAATATAAGTGCAGTGTTATTGTAATACATGTCAGCTGTCATTGTCAGTTCCACCACTCACACCGCCCGGAATTACTGGAACAAACGAAAGAAAAGAATGAACGGATGTTCCCCTTTAATAAAGAAGTGTTCTCCAGTTCACCCGCCAGAACAAACTCCTTCCCTCAATTTCAGAAGAGAATGTGCTCCGCTAAATGTTACAAAATAAATCGACTTCAATATGCATGCCTACTTTAAAAGCAACACCGATATAAAAAAGTCCTATTTAAATAGCTCAAGCCAGGTATCATGGAAAATAACATGGAAAATACACATCATATTTTATTTAAAGTAAATAGATTGCAATATCCCTTGAGGAGTCAAATTAATGACACGGGAACAGTGAGTAAAAATAGTTTAACGTAATTGTTTGTGCAGTTGGTTGTCACTAATGTCCCTGACGTGATAGCCACGCTAATTGCCTCAGTGGAATTGCTCTCTCCTCAATAAAAGTCTGCTAAACCGATCCCCAGTCAATCTGAGCGGCTGAAACGTTCCGTACAACTGAACGCTGCTTCTGACGGAATATGGGATATCCGGCGATTTACTACATCGCGGCCATTTTCTATCCCACACTTGTAGCAGTTGGTGTGCCCGGTAAGATGCCGGAGCTGGTTACTTTATGTATGGTGCCGTCGTTATTCTGCTGCGGTATCCGCATTGTTACTGAGCTCAGATGCTACAGTCGGCTGAAACGTGTTTCCGGAATGGAGGATTCAGGCATCTAAAAGTTTTATTTCCATTTTCCATACTTTGATCGCAGTGTTTTCTTCTTTTGATAATTAAGTTGGTGTCGATATTGTCAATGTTTCATAATTTCACCTCGCTAGGCTTTCTGAAGTGATGCTGGTTTCTGCATTTTCTAGGCCCGAGTCTCGATCAGTGTAAATTCTTCGATCTTATAACAGCGTTGCAGCTTATTTAAATGACGGTCCCGTCTATTTACGACACGTAGGTTTGTTCTTCTGTAAGTCAGTAAATCAGAACTCCTGCTTTATATCTCCACGATGCCACTTTGACAAATAATCCTGCCTGTTCTTTCTCCTCTAATAATGGAAATGGTGTTGCTTACAGGACCGATCGACTGCTCACCGGTCTGTGAGTCGTGGAACTCGGATGCCTCGCTCTAAACTGTGGGAAGGTCGCCAATCCACTGACACTCACATCCGTCATTGTCCTCTAGCCGGAGTGCAGCGACCGACACCGCACACACTGGATTCCCGCTTTCCACTTCCAAACAGACCATACCCTGCATAGCATCGGTAGAATGGGGGCATTCAGGGAGCTGACCATATTTCTATTTTCTTTCCAAATTTCTTGCAGTTAATTTAACGGCGATTGTGATCCTATCTCGGGGAAAATGCGGACTCTCCAAATGCATCACCCGTTACCTGGTTGGAATGGCAACAGCGGATCTGATGGTGGTTATCGTTGTCGCTTTAGTGGAACAGACCAACAATATCTACCTTTATTCCAGATCCCTGCTCATCACTCCTGTATGCGCTCTGACACTTGTATTTCGGGTCGTAGCGACAGACTGTTCTGTTTGGTTTACGGTCATTTTTACCTTCGATCGCTTCATCGCAATTTGTTGCCGAAAGCTGCGGGACCGATACTGCACCGAAAGAACAGCAACGGTGGTTATCGTGACCGTGGTTATAGTGAGCTGCGGGAGATGTGCTCCGGTTTACTTTACTCTTGAACCTTACGTCATCATTGACAACATGCCGTGGCGTTGCACCGCCACACATGAATACGCTACATCACCCGTGTGGAGAGGATACCAATTACTGGACAGTATTTTAACACCATTGCTACCAATCGGATTAATCCTGGTGTTTAACGGGTTAACCGTAAGACATATCGTTGCTGCAAATAGAGTCCGCAGAAGTCTTCGGCACAGCAGCGACAATCAGAAAGATGCCGAGGTGGAAAAACGCAGAAAATCGATAATTTTGTTGTTTTCTATATCAGCTAATTTCATATTACTTTGGATGCCCAATGTAGCCCATTCCCTGAAATGGCAAACGGAAAACTACTTTTACGAGAACAGATATTTGAGTTCCCCGGTATACATCCTACAACAATTTGGGTTCATGTTGCAAATTCTCAGCGTGTGCACCAACACTTGTATCTATACACTGACACAGAGGAAATTCAGAGAAGAGCTGAGGAATGGAATGACGTATGTGTTTACATTAAATGGCCATCTGTGTAGATAACACCCGTGTCTAATGGCAATTCAGCGGAATTTTCAAATAAAGCCGTTTTACAATGAACAGGGTTGGCAAATATGTCATTAATTCAAACGATCTTATGCCTTGTCATCCGGGAATTACAGAATCTGCGGAAGACTGCTGACTTCATACAGTTCAGGTAGGTAGCGATAGAAACGCTCAATGCTGCAGGCGTGATTGTTACATTGTTTGAAGTATGTTCCGAACTATCACAGACACTCGATTGTCATAAGGGCAAGAATGGCTTCAGAAATGTACGGGTTTTATATATTTTTTTAAATGGACAGCGTCGGGTAAAAGAGTGTAAAGCGAGCGCGATGCCAAACAGGTGTAACCCCCTGGTAAGACTCAGGCTTGCTCAGATCGCTTCCGTCTCGGGGGAGCAGCCTCAGGCCCCGCCAGTCTGGCTAATCAGCGTGTGTAGATGTGTGTAGATCAGCTGTGTGATGTCCCCACCACGCCAAATAACAGACAGTACACCATATGCGATTAAATGATTGCACTTTATAGATCTTACTGGAACTATGTACTTAATAGAGAAAAGTAAAAGGAAAAGTAAAAGGCGCCAAACTTACCAAGTCCAACCACTTCTTGCACAACCGTTGGAGCTCAGTTAACGACGTCTTCTTGCCAACATTCGATCCCCTCCGACCTCCTCGACTCGCCGCCTGGGACCAACAACGGTGCTCGAGCAGAAGCTCCACACGAATCTGTCCTCATCTCCTCTCCTCGACGAAAACCTGGGCCTCGGACCCCCGCTCGGGGTCCGTTCCGTCGTCCAGCTTACAGCATCGCGTCTTCTCTCTCTAACCCCCTCACGCCGACTCCCCGAAAGCCCGTCTACACTCGCCTACAGCCCCACAAGAAAGAATAACACCTATCCCAATTGGTTAACAAATGAATTCAATTCTCGTTATCAGTAACTATAATCCAAACAATCTGCGAGAGAACGCACTCTGTCACCAGTTAACATAACAAAGAAGTGTTTCTACTTTTAACATAAATAAAAAGCCATTTTATTAGCCTCAGCTGTAACATAAAACAAGAAACCACTTCCACAAGGGGTTGTGGAATCGCCGCTGCAAAAAGGGAGGGGAACGTGGAGCGTGGGTTTGCTAATTGACTGTGAGACTAACACAGAAACATGAAGAGCGCGATCACCTAATTTGGAGTTTTCTATAGAGTCGCACATTCCCTCCTAATTCATAGAGTCTATACTCACATCTGTACCCGGTACTCTGGCGGTATTGGCATTTTTGGGGAAACAAAGATGATAATTCAGAGTAAGAAGTTTAGGGGAGACAAAAGGAAGCGTTACAAGATGGTAACTTATTCGTGAAAGAGGGAGAGTGGGAGAGATGAAATAAAAACAATCTCCAAAGCCAGGATGCCACACTCCATGCTGGAATATGTAAAACTAATAAGAAGTACACACCACTAAACTTAAATGAAATCACAACCCAGAAATGTGAAGAAATAGTCACTATAGAAGATAAAGTTAACTACTCATGTCCCTCTGTAGAAGACATCCCTGCGATTTGAGCAGAAAAGTTCTTAGCAAACTGAAAAATGAGTGCGCTTCGCGATACCCGTACCCGAATTTTTACCAGCTGGAGCTGAGAAACGAACAAATAATATCATTATATTTTGAGAAACTCTCTATAGGCGGACGATCGCTCCTTCATCAAAGGCAGAACAATTAATTTAAATAGCAGGACTATTTTGGAGATCTAAACATGAACTTTGGACGGGATAAGTCCAGAGCAAAAAAAAACATGGAAGCTGCAATAGAGCTGGTAGAATATGAAACAGATCAGCCAGATACAATACAACAGAGATATAAATATGAAACATAAGACCAAAAGACGTAGGGGCAGAATTAGTTTATTTAGGCCATTGAGACTGCTCCGCCATTTCATCATGGCTGATCCAATTTCCTTCGTAGCCCTAGTCTCCTGCTTCTCCCCATATTCCTTCATGTCTTGACCAATCAAGAAACTACCAACCTCTGTCTTAAATACTCATAAAGACTTGGCCTCCACATCTGCCACAGAATTACAAAGAATCACCACTCTCTGGTTAACCTCAACTTCGTTCCAAAAGGACGCCCCTCTATTCAGAACGTGTCTCCTCTGTTCCTAGTTTCTCCCCCCTATAGGACACATCCCTTCCACGTCCAACCCATCGAGGACATTAGATACACTTCAATTATATCACCCGTCAAATTATCTTCGTATGACAAGATATTCAATCCTGAAATCATTTTCGTAAACCTCCATTAAACTTACTCCAGTGTTAGTCTATCCTTTCTAAGACCAGGGGCACAAAACTGCTTACAATATTCTAAATGAGCCCTCAAAATAAAGCCACAAAATTAAGTTATTGCTTTATATTCTAGTCCTCTTGAAATGAGTGCTAAAGTCGTATTTGTCTTCCTCACCGCCGACTCAAGCTGCAAATTCTCCTGCAGAGAATCCTGCACATGGACTCCCAGGTCCGTTTGCACATCGATTTTTTTGAAATTTTCTCCCTATTTAGAAAATAGTCTACTCTTTTATTTTTTTTCCAAAGTGCATGACTATACACTTCCCCACACTGTATTCCATCTGCAAGACTTTGCCCATTTCTCCAGACTGTCGAGATGCTTTTGCAGCCTCGCTACTTCCTCAAAACTGCCTGTCCCTCCAATTACCTTGGGATCATCCGCAAACTTTGCTATAAAGTCATCAATTCTGGCATCAAGCAGTTGCCATACAACATAAAAAGAATCGTTTCAACACAGATCCCTGTGGAATTCCACTGGTCACCGGTAGGTACCCCTTATTACTATTCTTTGCCTCCAGCAAAACAGCTACTGTTTTATGCATGCAAAAATGTTTCCTGTAAAATTATGGCCTCATGTGTGGCACCTTGTCAACAACCTTCTGAAACTCCAGGTGCACATCATCAACCAATTTTCTTTTCTCTATCTTCCTTGTTAGTTCTTCAATGCATTCAAAAAATTTCAACATACTTGTGAGACAAGAATTTCCCTTCAGGAAAACGTACTGAAATTGGCCGATTTACTGAAATACGCTGAAAACACATCCTCAAAATCCGACTCCAATATCTTCCCAACCAGTGAGGTCAGACTAACTGGCCTATAATTTCGGTTCTTCTACCTATCTACCTACATGAAGGGTGAAGTGATATTTCCAACATTCCCGTCTTCCAGAACCATAACAGAATCCTTTAATTCTTGAAAAATTATCACTAAATCTCCACACTGATCTGATCTCCACCCGGATCTGGGCCGTGACTTGCAAAAATCCGGACCTGGCTTGTACTACCTTACTTTCCCTTTTCTATTTTCTAATTATGATTTATAATTTAATTTTTTAAATTATATTTACTTCGATTTGTAAAGTAAATAAAGTAAGTGCACTCTCTTCAGCCACCTCTTTCGGTACTCTGAGATGTACATCATTTGGTCCAGGTTGTAAACTTAATTTCACCGGACCAAATAACCACAGCAGAAAAAAGATCATTATTTGTCTTTTCACCAGTTTATTTCTTCGAGCTCCGCCGGCGAGGGAACTTTGTCCCGACATCAGGGGGAGAAGCGTCTCATCCCTCTGGCGGTTCAAACAAGTTCACTGCTCTATTTCCAGAATTGTTACAATTTATAAGGCCACCGATACAAAAGAACAACCAGTTCGATAGACATTCCAGCCACTCAAATAGAGCAAAACTTAATAACTTAGATAAGAGACTGCACCAAATTTAAGCTTTAATTAAGAGAACGTCCTGTCTTATCTCCATCAGCAACCGCCTTTTATGGAACCCAAAAGGTGTCAAAAGGCAGGAGACGCCTTTTGTGGATCTGTGTGAGCTTTAACCCTTATCTCGCTCCAAAGAAGCAGCTGTGAGACATCATCTTAAACATGCAGTCGCCATTCACAGATCAGAATACACAGTCGGTAATCAACCTTAACCAATTATTTACAGGAATCTGAGAAGACCCCAATTCGTTTAAAACTCTATCATTCCCTCCTTTTTATTATTTGATGTTAAAATATAAAGTAATCTATTAGGTTTACAACAAGCTATAAGTGGATTAACATATCTTATAAGAATTACTATGGTTATAATTAAAACTATTATCACAGCTACATGCAGAAGCATTCCCCAGAAGTCTCCAAAATGTTAAAAGGCCATGGCCAGGTTCCCTTCCCATCAGTAAGCCCATGCATCTTTTCTCCAATTCCCTTAATTTTCTGGATTTCCCGAGTGATAAGCTGAGATAGATCTGTAATATTAGAAGGCTCATCTGGAATATAAGTACAGCATTCCTTTCCTATGACAACCCTTTCTCTGCTAGCAATAAATCCAATGCCATCCTAGTCTGTAAAGATACCATCCTCAGAGCTACTATTTCAGTAGTTAAATCCTTAATCTGCGTCTGGACATCGGTTAAAACCCGAGCAGTACTGTTCGCCAACTCCTCTGCTGCAGCTGCCAACCTGATCACTTCTCTCGAATTTCGGGCTGTCCCGTACAAAGGAAATACTATCGTCCAAAATCTCTCACTTTCTGTAATTCCTCTCTTATTTCCTTCTAGCTGAGTACGATGAGAAATGTCGGCTAATGAATATATAGAGGGTGCTACATAAGGTAAGCAGCAACATCCCGTCCAATTTTTCGCCGTGATGGTCCCCTTGTCATCATAAGACCCTGAGAGCCACGGATATTCCTTCTTACCACATAACCAGTCAGTTCCATTAACAGCGTACGGAGGGGAATCAACTCTAATTTCTGTACAAGAGCTATTTCCCAAAAACGTTTCCTCTATTGCTCCAGTACGGGAATAACCGGTCCGGTTTACCTTACTCAGAGTATGGGCAAGTCTCTCAGCCATTTTTGTAGGGATTCGTAAATCCTTTAAAACAGAAACACCCACAATTCTGGGTTGTATTACATCCTGATATCCACCACCGATCCAAAAATGGGTCTGATGTTTTACTCAAAGAATTCATAAATCTCACAGTTAACATCTCACTACTACTCAAAGGTACTCCTTCCGAGGGCATTCCCGATTCCGCATGCTGGGGTAACCTGGCACACACCCAACAAGCCGACTGCCTTATTTGTTCTGCATGTGTGTGACACAGAGAAAGGAAAGTATCTGTTTGGAGACGTGGTGTACGTAGTAGGAAAAGTAACATTAGTACAGTCATCATGATATTATTCCCCCCCCCCCCCCCCGTTTCTGCTACTTCCTTAACGGCGGGTTTACAGTCGGGTCGATGTATCCACCTTGGTTGCCCCTTCAACCTCACGGCCGTGGGTGTGGTCAGCAGCAACTGATGGGGTCCTTACATCCGAGAGTCCAATTTATTTCTGTCCCAATTCTTTATCAAGGCAAAGTCTCCAGGATTAAGAGTGGGATAATCCCCTTTAGCTTGATCCTCGTCCACTTGGTGGGCCTGGCGAACCAGCGAATGCACACTATGGAAAATTTTGGTTAGCTTACACAAATATTTTCCCATTTCCTCCCCTAGAGCATGTATTTCTATTTTATCAGGGAGTGGACGATTTAACCCCAGTGTCCATGGGGTACGCATAGGCATTCCATATATGATTTCTGCTGGGGATACAATTTTAGTCGGGGATGTAACTCTCATATGGAACAATGCCAGAGGTAAAACCTTAAGCCAGGTTAGTCCTGTTTCTTGCATAAGTTTAGTTAGTTTATTCTTTTAGGTTCCATTTGCTCGTTACACTATACCAACTGCTCTTGGATGGTGAGCACAGTGGAGTTGAT
Organism: Hemitrygon akajei; assembly: GCF_048418815.1. NCBI lineage: Eukaryota > Metazoa > Chordata > Chondrichthyes > Myliobatiformes > Dasyatidae > Hemitrygon > Hemitrygon akajei. The sequence continues at coordinate 1,482,322 of NW_027331947.1, forward strand.
GTTTTATTGCCAGTTCTTTACAGATTTTCTCATTTATCTTAGCAATAAAATGAGGTCCATAGTCTGAGCTTATTGATTCGGGTAATCCGTAACGGGGAATCGTCATAGCAGTATTATCAGTAGTGGGTATAGCCTCTATCCATCTGCTAAACAGATTTACTATTAACAAGCAATATTTATCACAATGCACCCTAGGGAGTTCAATAGAATAATGTTGCAGACAGGAAAAGGTCCACCTGGCAGGAGGGTGTTCCCGGGGGCACAGGGTATCCCCTTTCCAGCATCTGCCTTTTTACATAATAGGCATGATTTTATTCGTTTTTCAGCTGCTGGTTGGAAATCAGGGAGCCACCAGGATTGTAATAATGTGGTTACCATTCCCACCTTGCCCAGGTGGGTACAATTGTGCACATAATCAATGAAGGCAAATAAAAAGACATTTCGAACGCAAACCTGTCCCGCAAGTGCCATCCACAATTGAGTGTTTTATCATAGTGGCATCCCATCTGGGACCATAATTGGTGTCCCTCAGCCGGGGCATCCCCCTGAAATGCGCGTATTTCCCCCATGTCTGGCATTTCCGTTTGCTGTGGTGAATGAATTGTGGCCTTTTGTTCCCCATAGGTACAATAAGTGGCTGGTGGAGAGCTGTTTGCTTTGCCGCCTCGTCCGCCCAGGCGTTTCCCCGGTATACCCAATCGGAAGTCCTGTATGGGAGGCGCATTTATTAATAGCTACTTGGGATGGGATCTGAAGCGACTGTAATAAGTGACGAACATACAGGGCATTAATAATAGACTGTCCAGTGGAGGTTACAAACCCACGATGCTCCTACAGGAGCGACAATAATCATGGGCGACACCAACAGCGTAGCGGGAATCAGTGTAAATATTGGCTGATTTGCCTCTAGCTAAAATACAGGCGCGAGTGAGGGCAGAGAGCTCTGCCATTTGTGCCGATATAGGGGTCTCAAAAGACCCTTGTCCAATAACTGTGGAGTCAGTGGCGATGGCATATCCTGAGCATCGTTGGCTGGTAGGGATGACAAAAGAACTGCCATCGACATAGAAGTGGAGGTCGGCATTAGACAATGGCTGACCGGGCAAATCTTCTCGTGTGGTGGTGAAAATACGATTTCGTAATAGAACATCATGTGCTGGAACGTTCAAGGGTTGTGGTGGATCATTTGGGAAGGTCGCAGGGTTCAGAGTTGCGGAGTGAGAAGAAGTCAGTAGGGGATTATCCAGGAGAGCCATCTCGTATCGGCTTTGCCGAGCTTGTGTTAGATGTTGAGTCTGGATAGTGTTGAGGAGTTCCACTGTGGAATGTGTTATGAGCACAACAACTGGTAGGTGTAATGTAATATTTGAAGCGGCCAACACAAGCGTGTGTACAGCGGGGGGAATCTGTATGAAGAGTGGCAATCCTGCTGCTACGGGATGTAATTTGGTAGAGTAATAGGCTACTGGACGCTGTCGGTCGCCATGTTTTTGAGTGTGTACAGCGGGGGGAATCTGTATGAAGAGTGGCAATCCTGCTGCTACGGGATGTAATTTGGTAGAGTAATAGGCTACTGGACGCTGTCGGTCGCCATGTTTTTGAGTGTGTACAGCGGGGGGAATCTGTATGAAGAGTGGCAATCCTGCTGCTACGGGATGTAATTTGGTAGAGTAATAGGCTACTGGACGCTGTCGGTCGCCATGTTTTTGAGTGCGTACAGCGGGGGAATCTGTATGAAGAGTGGCAATCCTGCTGCTACGGGATGTAATTTGGAACAGTAATAGGCTACTGGACGCTGTCGGTCGCCATGTTTTTGAGTGTGTACAGCGGGGGGAATCTGTATGAAGAGTAGCAATCCTGCTGCTACGGGATGTAATTTGGTAGAGTAATAGGCTACTGGACGCTGTCGCTCGCCATGTTTTTGAGTGTGTACAGCGGGGGGAATCTGTATGAAGAGTGGCAATTCTGCTGCTACGGGATGTACTTTGGTAGAGTAATAGGCTACTGGACGCTGTCGGTCGCCATGTTTTTGAGTGTGTACAGCGGGGTGAATCTGTATGAAGAGTGGCAATCCTGCTGCTACGGGATGTAATTTGGTAGAGTAATAGGCTACTGGACGCTGTCGGTCGCCATGTTTTTGAGTGTGTACAGCGGGGGGAATCTGTATGAAGAGTGGCAATCCTGCTGCTACGGGATGTAATTTGGTACAGTAATAGGCTACTGGACGCTGTCGGTCGCCATGTTTTTGAGTGTGTACAGCGGGGGGAATCTGTATGAAGAGTGGCAATCCTGCTGCTACGGGATGTAATTTGGTAGAGTAATAGGCTACTGGACGCTGTCGGTCGCCATGTTTTTGAGTGAGTACAGCGGGGGGAATCTGTATGAAGAGTGGCAATCCTGCTGCTACGGGATGTAATTTGGTAGAGTAATAGGCTACTGGACGCTGTCGGTCGCCATGTTTTTGAGTGAGTACAGCGGGGGGAATCTGTATGAAGAGTGGCAATCCTGCTGCTACGGGATGTAATTTGGTAGAGTAATAGGCTACTGGACGCTGTCGGTCGCCATGTTTTTGAGTGTGTACAGCGGGGGGAGTCTGTATGAAGAGTGGCAATCCTGCTGCTTCGGGATGTAATTTGGTAGAGTAATAGGCTACTGGACGCTGTCGGTCGCCATGTTTTTGAGTGTGTACAGCGGGGGGAATCTGTATGAAGAGTGGCAATCCTGCTGCTACGGCATATAATTTGGTAGAGTAATAGGCTACTGGACGCTGTCGGTCGCCATGTTTTTGAGTGTGTACCGCGGGGTGAATCTGTATGAAGAGTGGCAATCCTGCTGCTACGGGATGTAATTTGGTAGAGTAATAGGCTACTGGACGCTGTCGGTCGCCATGTTTTTGAGTGTGTACAGCGGGGGGAATCTGTATGAAGAGTGGCAATCCTGCTGCTACGGGATGTAATTTGGTAGAGTAATAGGCTACTGGACGCTGTCGGTCGCCATGTTTTTGAGTGAGTACAGCGGGGGGAATCTGTATGAAGAGTGGCAATCCTGCTGCTACGGGATGTAATTTGGTGGAGTAATAGGCTACTGGACGCTGTCGGTCGCCATGTTTTTGAGTGTGTACAGCGGGGGGAATCTGTATGAAGAGTGGCAATCCTGCTGCTACGGGATATAATTTGGTAGAGTAATAGGCTACTGGACGCTGTCGGTCGCCATGTTTTTGAGTGTGTACCGCGGGGTGAATCTGTATGAAGAGTGGCAATCCTGCTGCTACGGGATGTAATTTGGTAGAGTAATAGGCTACTGGACGCTGTCGGTCGCCATGTTTTTGAGTGTGTACAGCGGGGGGAGTCTGTATGAAGAGTGGCAATCCTGCTGCTACGGGATGTAATTTGGTAGAGTAATAGGCTACTGGACGCTGTCGGTCGCCATGTTTTTGAGTGTGTACAGCGGGGGGAATCTGTATGAAGAGTGGCAATCCTGCTGCTACGGGATGTAATTTGGTAGAGTAATAGGCTACTGGACGCTGTCGGTCACCATGTTTTTGAGTGAGTACTGCAGTAACACAACCGTCTTTAATGGTTTAATAGTTGAAAGGGGCGATCATAGAGGGGCTGCCCCAAAGCAAGGGCTCGTAATAGACTGTTCTTTAATTCAGTGACACCTCTCTTTGTTCGGCAGTCAGAGTGAAGGTAGGCGACGCGTTTGGGGAAGCCGATGGAGATAGCTGACGGGTGTAAATGGCAATATTCGTTGTCTTCCCGAAATTCAGGAGGCCCTCGTCTGTTTCGGCGTAGTTGGAATGGGGACATCTGCAATCGGTCGTATTCGGTCTTCTGTCAGCTTCCGTCCGGCTGCTGAGAGCAGAACCCCAAGAGACTTCGCTTCTTTCTGGGAACGCGCTACCTTATGGTGCGGGGTCACGTACTCCAACGAGTGGAGAAAGTTCAGTAGTACCGTCGTGTCAGTTTCACAGGCGGAAGAGCTATGGCTGGCAATCAATAGACCATCTGTATACTGTATCAAAGCTGAGCTGCTAGACGACCGGAACTCATGTCATTGACACTGGAGAGTCTGCGAAAATAGCGTTGGAGAATGAATAAACCCTTGGGTGCAAACGAGTCAGGTGTATTGTTGTCCTTGGTACGTAAATGCAAACAAGTATTGAAAATCTGGATATATTGGAACGGCGAAAATAGCATGTTACAAATCTACTATTATAAATATGCAGGCGGCTGCTGGTATGCAATTCCAAATAGTTGCAGGATTTGGGACAAGGGCATGTAGGGGTGCCACGATTTCATTTATCTTCCTGAGGTCTTGTACTAGGCGCCATTCTTTTCTTTCTGGCTTTGGAACGGGGAGGATTGGCGTAATGCAAGGTGATTGGCAAGGGACCCAAAATCCCAGAGCCAGAAAGGAGGTTATAAGGGCTCGCACTCCTTCTTCTGCCTCTGGTTTCAAGGGCTAATGAGGAAGTGAAGGCAACACCTGGTTCTTTTAGAGTTCATTGCGGACAGGGGTGTAAGATGTCCGCCCGACTTCATGGGGGCAGGTCGCCCATAGTTGTGGTTCTCTCTCTGCCATTGGGTTAATGCTGGATGCATGCCGGGTCAACCGTCCAGTCAGCTTTTGTGGGCACTCACAAAATTGTAGGCGTCCCTGAGGGAAATGCTGCCATGATCCTTTAACATTCTGGGCCAGTTGCGTTAAGGTAAAGGCGAGAGTGCCCAGACGCTTTGCCTTATAACCTGGATTAACAGTTCGGGTAATATGCGGATCCACCAGTCCTGTTTATCGCCAAAGGCAATCAGGGATCTGAGCCAGGTAAGCAGAGCCTTTCTTACCTTCTGTTTCTCCGATAATTGAAACCGGATATTCCTTTCCTTCGAGGGAGGTATAATACTGGACTTCTTCAACCGAAGCCCCGGTGGCGACACAACAGACTGTTACATGAGGATCAGCTTTTGGGAAGGGAGGCACAAAAGTGGGTGGGCCTAGGCTGATTCCCCACCATTGGGGAACAGCAAACTGGGGGGCTGCCTTCCCCCAGTCAGTCCCAAACTGATGCCCCCCCTCTGTGCAGAGTATTTCAAACTCTAGAGGACAGAATAAATCTCTCCCTGCCAAGTTGCATCCGAGATTGGTGGTGACTGTAAATGATTTTTCCACAAGATTGAACAGGCAGGGGCATAGTCTGGCAATCAACATTTACCTATCCCTCAAATCCTGATAAAACCACAGTCGTATCTGATAACTGGAATCCCTTGTCCTTTACACTCTCCTGATCGAGGGTCGAAGTGGTTGCCCCCGTATCAATCATAAACGGAATTGGAGTTCCTGCCACTTGTAGCGTAGCATGTGGTTCTTGATCAGGGGACGTTGTGACGACTGGGAGGTTTTGCCCCTTGCCTCATGCGAAAGGCTTGTTCATTGTGAATGAGGCTCGAGGTTGTCCGCTGGAGGGGGGTTCTGCCCTAAATTGACAGGGACATTTTTCCCTCCAATGGCCAGATCTTCCACAATTAGGGTCTAGCCATTGCTTCGGGTCGAGGCTCGTCTCTGGGCGGTACCCGAGGTCTGGTTCCCTGCGACTAGGGTCTACTATCAGGTCCTCCTCGAATCCCCTTTCAGGGACCCGGCTGAAAGGGTTTAGAAGGTGGATTCTTCTCAGCCGGTCTCAGAGGTAAATTCTTCCCTCCATGGAGGTACTTATCCCATCCTGTACATCGGGAAGGACAAGGGCGCCAAATAGGGAACAGATGACAATTTCAGTGGAGGGTCGCAGAGATAGTGAGGGTCAGGTTGAAGGAGGGGAGGGAGGGCGTCATGCAGAAGAGGGTGGGCGGGAGAGGAAGTGAGGGTCTTCGCGGAGACGGATTAGAGAAGGAAATGGCGAGATAGAGCGGTTAAAAAGAACTTCTAACGGGTTAAAAAGAACCAGCAGAAATGGACACACCTGGAGTCTGAGTCTTCTGTTATAAACTCTATTTTATCAGTAACCACGTGAATAAAGTAATATAAAACAAGATAAGTTAAACAGGTTAGCGAAGTATATGCATATATGTATAGGTGAGTAAATAAGTTTCCCCAGCTCAGGTGATTGGGTGATACAGTCTAACGGTGGGATGGTAAGTAATCAGTTCAGTTCTGGAATTTGGTTTGAGTAGAGTTGGAGAGAGAGACTTAGATTGTTGGTTTGTCTTCCAATGCCGATGCCGATCATCCACGTCGTCCTCCTTGCTTCCGAAACTTATTTAAAAGTCACCAACTTGTGGCCACAGAAAGGGGACCGTTTCCACGTTAACGCTATCAACCCTGGCCATGATTGAACACACCGATAGCTTCCCACCGGTCACTCCTTTGTCCACACTGTGAGCAAACACCCCACCCTGGTCGTGGGCTCATAAAACTCACCAGTCCTCGTTGCCTCTGGCGTCGTGTGTCACCTGTGTGTCTCGTGTGTCTGATTAAAAAATCGATTGCCCTTGCAGATATCTCCAAATGCTGAACACGAGCTGTCCATCATATAGCTCCGCCTTTCTGTTTCCAAGGCAACTCATAGACTTTCTCTCTTTCTCTCTCCGCTGAATTAGCACTCAAACTGTTCGCTCCCTCTCTCTCTCTTTAAAGGAACAGTCTACTTTAGAATAATCATGCAAATCTCGTAACACCTCTCTCCTGTTAGGCAAATATTTGATGAAACAGCAATATCTTTGTTTTAACTAACGATTATGTAGCTTAAAACAATACATGTATAATTATCAGGTAACATAGCAAAGCATTACAAACTTAAATTTAATATCCAGACGAACAATCTGCTACCTATCACGTACCTATCACGTGTTTTATTTCCATGTCATACTCTTGCAAGACCAGAGTCCAGTTAAGCAACCTTCTATTCTTATCCTTCATTTTACCCAGAAACACTAATCGATTATGGTCCGTGTAAACCGCATGTGGTTTCTGCGCAGGACATATGTAGACATCGAAGTATTGCAATGCTAGCAGCGCTTTTTTAACAGTGGAGTAATTTTCCTGATGCACATTAAATTTCTTTCAGAAATAAGCTACTGGATGTTCAATTTCATCATCATCCTTTTGCAACAATACCGCCCCAGCAGCTTCACCACTAACGTCTACCGCGATTGAAAATGGTTTATTGAAATCAGGTGCTTTGAGCACAGGGTGATAACACAGAATGGTTTTCAGGCGGTCAAATGTCTCCTGGCAAAGGTCAGTCCACACAAACCTTTCACTCTTCCCTAAGAGTTTAGTTAGGGGGAGAGAGATGTCTGTGAAGCTCTTACAAAACTTACGGTAACACCCAACCATTCCTTTAAAAAAAAGCGCTCTGTAACACTTTCTTGCCCGTCGGAACGGGAACCTCAGCAATAACTTGAAGCTTGGCCTATACAGGTGCCAGTTGGCCCTGGCCTACTACATAGACAAGACACGTGACACTGGCGCGACCAAATTCACTTTCAGCAAGGTTTACAGTGAGATTTCCCTTGGACAGCCTTTCAAACAGTTTCTCTATTGCTGAGATATGCTCCTCCCAGGTGTTATTCCAGACAACTAATCATCAATATAAACCCCAGAATTCTCTAAACTTTCTAAACTGAATTCATCATCCTTTGGAACGTCCTTGGAGCATTTTTCATCCCAAATGATAAAACATTGTGCTCAGACAATCCAGATGATGTCACAAATACAGATATTTCTATAGCCATTTCTGTTAACGGAACACACCAGTAACCTTTCAACAGGTCAATCTTTGTAAGGTATTTAGCCTTCCCCACTCTGTCAATACAGTCATCCACCCTCGGGATGGGATAAGCATCTGCCTTAGTTACTGCATTAACTATTCTGTAATCAGTACAGAATCTCATACTCCCATCCGACGTAGGGACAGTCACGCACGGTGACGCCCAGTCTGAAGTGGATGGCCTAATTATGCCGGCTGTTAACATATACTTCATTTCATTTTTGTATTGGTTCATTCTGTAAGGGCTCAGATTTAGTGGGATCAACTTCATCTACAATTACGTCATGCACCGCAGCCGTACACGGTCTTGGAATGTCAGGGAATAAATCTTTATACTTGGTAATTAAACTCTTCAGTTGTTTTCGTTTCTTTGACTGCAAATGCTGAGTCTTTCCATCAAGATTTTTCAAAACATCAACATTTCTGAGTCTTGTGGAAACGACATGGAACTCTGGTATCCCAGTACCAGACACCACAATCTCCTCCATTGTCATAACAGTACTCACAGGTGCAGGATCGGGGTCATGATAACGTTTGATCATATTTTCGTGGACGAGCTGGGTCGTCTTTCACCGGTCAGGAGTCCTAATAACATAATTTAAAGAATCAATGTTCTTAATTTTTTCATATGGTCCGCTAAATCTCGCTTGAAGGGGGTTGATAAGAAATGGGGAACAGCATCAGGACTCTTTCTCCAGCACGATATTTCTGCTCCCTCTCTCTCTTCTGTCATACCCCTGTTTCATGTTAATGTGAGAGTGCTGTAAATTCTGCTTTGCAAGGTCACAGGCCTTGTTACATCTGTCTCTGAATTCCGAAACATAACGAAGCAAGCAGCTACTCACATTCTGATCTGACCATTGCTCTCTGACTAGGATCAAAGGTGACACAATGTGCTTAGCTCTCAATTCTTTAACTATCCCCTGGAATGTTTTCGAAGTAAAGTTACTTCAGATTGGATTTCTTCAGGTAGACATACCAGAGTTAAAATTTTGATAAGTGCTTTTACCACAGTCTTGGCCTTGATGTTCCGGAGAGGCACCGCTTCAAGGAACCTAGACATAGCACACATGATGGTTAACAAATCCTCATAACCAGCTGCAGTGCTTGGCAATGGGTCAACACAATCCACTATGATCCCAGAAAAAGGTTAATCAAAAGCAGGTTATTTTCTAAGTGGTGTCGATGGGATCACCTGATTAGGTTTTCCCGCAACCTGACAGGTATGGCAAGTGCTGCAGAAGTTCACAACATGCTTCCATAAATTAGGCCAGTACAGTTCCTTCATAATACTGTTTACAGTTTTCCTCACTCCAAAGTGTCCAGCTAAAGGCATATTATGAGCCATGTTTAGAATCTCAGCCCTGTACACTTTCGGGACCATAACTTGACGTTCAATGGCCCAATCCTCACTTGCAGGCGCAGTAGGTGATTTCCACTTCCTCAGTAACACCCCATCCTTAAGATAATATCCTACTGACTCTCTCTGAACCTCCTCTTCTGTGAGAGCTGTCTCCGTTAACGCAGCAATTTCAGAATCTCGACTTTGTTCCGCTATAAATTCATCTGTGGACAAGGACAAACCTTTCTCACCCTCCTTACTACCCAGATCCTGATGCAACATGGAGGGCAGAAAAGTCTCTGACAAAATTCTCATAAATTAAACCCCTGCCTTTGCTAACTGCGTCAGCAGCTTTTTTTAGACATGCTTCGGGATACTGCGCATGTGAGGTTCACATCAGTATCTGTGCGTGTGTCGTCAGACACAAGCTTGCTTGTTAGCTGTACTGCTGAATAAACTTCACCCTGGATAGGTGCCAACCTAATATTTACCAAACCCAGTACCATTACTAAGCTTCCGAAGACTATGTTTACATTATGAAAATTCCCAAACAACCCATCCATTCTGTTCTTTCGACTTTCAGCTCGACTCGTCTCTATAGCAACCCAGTCAGGTGGTCTCTCAAAACCAAAGCAATCCTTTCTCTCGCAATCGTGAAAACAACTCCACAATCTTGAAGGTGTTTACTTCCTACTGCGGAAACAAAATTCAACAGAGATTCACATAATTTACAGGCCATTGTCCTGCAAGCAGGGACAAAGGTCGCGAAACCGGTCCAAACTTCCCAAGTACTTTATTCAAAAATCCAGAAACAGCCCCTTTCTCCATATTTCCAATAAGATTCACATCACCAACTTTTAGAACACCGTCCAACACAAATAACTGAGAATCCTCAATTTCCACTGGCACCGAGGTTAACCCTTTATTCACTGAACCAAGTCCATCCGGCTGAAAAAGACTGCATTCCTTTTCCACCGAGTCAGACAAAGTCAGACACCTCAGACGGGAGGCAGCAGGTATTGAAGAGGTCGATGAGCCCGAACTTGGAATACTGCCTTTGGGTTTGGACGCCTGTTACGTACCCCCTCACGGGTTAAAGAGCCAGCAGAAATGGGCCCACACGGAGTCTGAGTCTGCCGTTATAAACTCTATTTTATTAGTAACTACGTGAATAAAGTAATATAAAACGAGATAAAGTAAACAGGTTAGCAGAGTTTATGCACATATACAGGTGAGTAAATAAGATTCCCCAGCTCAGGTGATTAGGTGATACAGTCTCACGGTGGGATGGTAAGTAATCAGTTCAGTTCTGGAATTTGGTTTGAGTAGAGTTGGAGCTAGAGAGTTAGAGTTTTGGTTTGTCTTCCAATGCCGATGCCGATCCTCACGTCCTCCTCCTGCTCCCGAAGCTCACAGTCACCGACTGTGACCGCAAGAAGGGGATGCCGTCTTCTGTGGTGAATTTATCAACCCCAGACCCGGGTTAAACACACCGATAGCTCCCGACCCGTCACCCCTCTGTCCACACTGCGAGCAAAAACCCCACCCTTGTCGTGGGCACACAAAGCTCACCAGTGTCCTCCTTGCCTCTGGAGTCGTGTGTCTCCTGTGGTGTGTCTTGTGTGTCTCCGGTGTGTGTCTCCTGTGGTGTGTCTTGTGTGTCTCTGGTGTGTGTCTGATTAAAAAGTCAACGACCTTGTATATATCTCCAAGTGCTGAACACGAGCTGTCCATCACATCACTCACAGACTTTCTGTCTCCCTGCTGCTGATTTAGCACACACGCTGTTCGCTCCCTCTCTCTCTCGTTTAAAGGAACAGTCCACTTTAGAATAATCTTTCAGATCTCGTCACAATCTATACATAGCTACAAGATCTGTGATATATTCGCATATTTTTTAGAAAGTTCTATTGTAAGAATCTCAGCTGACGGCGAAAATTGCAAAATTTTGCAAAATTTCATGGACGTACATGTATGTGTAAGTCACGTGAGCCCCTTTCCGGCTCCCATTTTACCGCAGATCTGCCTTGTTTCCGAGGCTCCGCCCCCAGCTCTGATGACATGAATTACAGGCCTGACTTCCCTTCAGTTCTGTGTTGAAGCGGGTCGGCGGCGGCGGCGGATCGTCTGTAGGATCCGGATTAGGAGACGACCATCACCCCCAGAGTCGGGAATCCGGGGGAGAGTTCACTGTCCGGGCGTGAAAACAAGTTCTCATCGGTGAGTACTGAGCCTGGTCCCGAGTGCGGACGTCTGATGTAAGGTAATGCATCCAGTTAACTTCCCCGATCTGGCGGCCTCTCTGCGCTTGCTGGACAGAACCTGCCGGGGTCGGTCTGTGTTGTGGGACCTTCACAACATACCGACTGAGATGGGCCGGCGCTCAGCCCCTCTTGCCCTGGTCCTGGGAGCGTGATGGGGTGGTGATACCGAGACTGCACTCATCCATTGAGGTTTATCCCAGGAACTTTACCTTCATCACCCAGTCCCGCATCGGGTCCAAACTTCACCTGGATCGATAAGTGGTGTCTACAATTGTTTTACATCATTCCAGGGCGCGGGAAGCGGCCCTTCCACCTGTTGTGTTCTTGCAGACAGAGCAGGTTAAACCGGGTAATCGCACCTTCGGGACACTGCTCCATCTGTCTGAGTAGATCCAACTTTCGCCCGTTCAGACAAGGCAGTGAGATCCAGATCTCTCACGGCCTCTCGTTTTGGCTGGCCATCGTTGTGTTTATTTTTGTTAAATTCATGCCACTATTCCGACTTGCCGAAGCGCAGCCAATGTTCCCGATTTTATAACCCCTTTGAATGCGAGATATAAGCCTTTTCCAGTTATGTGGGCTTCTCAAAAGTGTACAGTGTACATCGAGTTAGACTGGAAGATCAAGAGTCCAACTTATCACCGGGGAACATTCAATGTACTTACAACAGCAGCCTGGCAGGTTTCATGGAGCCTGGTGCGATGTGTTTTCAGTGTTGTTTTAAATCTTCGACCCGGCTGAGAAGAGAGAATAGCGAGGGTTATGAGGATCTTTGATGCTGCCTGCTTTACTGATGCAGTGGGAAGTGGAGTCACAGTCCAGGGAGGGGAGTCTGGTTTCTGTCATATCCTCAGCTGTGCCCACAGTTTTCTGCAGTTCCTTGCAGTCAAGGGTAGAGCGGTAGCCTTATGAAGGCGTTATGTATCCGGATGGGATACTTTCTGTGGCGCTTTGATAAGGTTTGGGGAGGGGCAATGTGCCTAAGCCAAAGTTATTGTTGTTTGATCTAGGTTTGTCATTTTAGGATCTTTTTCTATGGTATTATTCAGTGCCCGTGTATTGCTGAATGACCACCAGTGACTGTCCTTGATCCCTCACCCACATGGTTCCATCTCCTCATTCACTCACATCTTGTGGAAACTCTCTCCAGCCCGTGTGTACCCACCTCAATGATGTACAGTACATCAGCAATGTTTCCTCTAACCTTTGTCTTAATTGTGAAATGTTATATTGCACCTTTTATCTCACAGAGTTTTTCCAGGAATTTTTTTTTTAGTTAGAACTACCAGAGGTTGAATTGAATGTAACACCTGGTGAGGTAAGAGTTACAGGCTACGATCCTAGGGTGTGGCAAGAAAGATTATAGCATGTATGGAGCAGTCGTTGGTAGGCAGGAGAGAAGGAGTGGGAATAAAGCGAGCCATTACTGTTCGGCTGCCGGTGACTAGCGGTGTTCCACAGGAATCTGTGACGGGACCGATTCTTTTTACCTTATATGTCAATGATTTGGATGATGAAATTGATGGTTGTTGCAATGTTTGCAGAGTATATGAAGAGAGGTGAAGGGGCACATAATTTTTTGGAGAAGGGCTTAGGACAGTTTAGGAGGACGCACAATGATCTGACAAATGCAATAGAGTGTCGGGAAGGGTATGGTCACTTACTTTGGTTGAAGAAATGAAGTGGTTTACTTGCTTTTAAATGGAGAGAAAACACAAACAACTGAGCTGCAAAGGGACTTGGGAGATATTGCACAAAATTCCATAAAGGTTAATTTGCAGATTGGGTCAGTGGTGAGGAAGGCAAATGCAATGTTAGCATTCATTTCAAAAGGACTAGAATATAAAAGCAAGAATGTAATGTTGAGATTTCATAAAGCACCGGTGAGGACTCACATGGAATGCCGTGAACAGCTCTGAATGGCTTATCTTTGATTGGATGTGTTGTAACAGGCGATGGTTCAAAGGAAGTTCACGAAAATGGTTCCCGGATTCAGCGGCTTGTCAGATAAAGAGTGTTTGGTGACTCTGGGTCAATTAATCACTGGAATTCAGAAGACCGAGGGGTGCCCTAATGGATCATATCAAATGGTGAAAAGTCTTGATAGAGTGGATGTGGAAAGTGCGCCTCCTCTGGTGGAAGAGTCTAAGACCAGAGGTCACAGCTTCAGTAAAGAGGGGCGCCCTTTTAGAACGGTGTTGAGCCGGAATCTCTTTAATCAGAGTGGTGAATCCGTGGATTTCTTTGCCGCAGGCAGCTGCGGAGGCCGTTTGTGTGTAGATTTAAGGTGGAGGCATCGGGAGGAAGGCAGAAGTTTGGGGAAAGGCAGAAGATTGGAGCCGAAGAAAAACGTGACGATAAAATGACGGAGCAGACTCAATGGCCCAAATGGCCTAATTCTGCTCCTATATCTATGGTCTTAAAGGGTGAAAGCAGCCATTACAGTTTTTAGTTTCACCGTTACAAAATGGCCCCAGCATTAATACTTGTCACAATGAAGCTCACGGCATGTGATGTTGTTTGTTATTTCTTTTTTAGGTTATTTTAGGTTCATTAGCTTAAAAATGTTTCTTGATTTTTTGGCTTTTTAAAACATTAGCTTGGAATGATTTGTGTTTTCTGGGAAATGGACTACCGTAGAATGCTCAGTTAAGATTTATTCCCCTACAGCGCAGAAACAGTCCTTTCAGCCCATCTAGTCCGTCACATTCTCTGCCTGGACTCATCCACCTGCACGCAAACCACAGCCTCAATACTTCTCTCACGATGTACCCACGCAAACTTCTCTTAGACACTGCAATTGAACCCGCATCTACCAGTTCCGCTGAGAGCTGCTTCCACATTCGCCCTTCCCTCTGAGTGAAATAGTTCCCGCTCTGATTCCCCTTAAATATTTCACTTGTCACCCTAAATTCATGACCTTACCAAAACTAAGGGGCAAATACCTAAATGCATCCCAAAGAACCATAGAAAATTACAGCACAGAAACAGGCCTTTTGGCCCTTCTTGGTTGTGCCGAACCATTTTTCTGCCTAGTCCCACTGACCTGCACCTGGGCCATATCCCTCCATACACCTCTCATCCATAAACCTGTCCAAGTTTTTCTTAAATGTCAAAAGTGAGCCCGCATTCACCACTTCATCTGGCAGTTCATTCCACATTCCCACTCCTGTCTGCGTGATCCCTTTAAACTTTTCCCCCTTCACCCTTAACCCATGACCTTGGGTTTTTTTTCTCCCCTGGCCTCAATGGAAAAAGCCTGCTTGCATTCATTCTATCTATACCGTTCATAATTTCATACACCTCTATCAAATCATCCCTCATTCTCCTACGCTCCAGGGAATAAAGTCCTAACCTATTCAACCTTTCTCTATAACTCAGTTTCTCAGGTCCTGGCAACATCCTTGTAAACCGTCTCTGCACTGTTACAAACTTATTAATACCCTTCCTGTAATTAGGTGACCAAAACTGCATGCAATACTCCAAATTCGGTCTCACGAATGTCTTATACAACCTCACCACTGCATTCCATCTCTTTTACTCTGTACTTTGATTTATAAAGGCCAATGTAACAAAAGCTGTCTTTACAACCCTATCTACTTGTGACACCACTTTTAGGGAATTATGTATATGTACTCCCAGATCCCTCTATTTTTCTGCACTCCTCAGTGTCCTTGTATGTTCTATCTTGGTTTGACCTTCTGAAGTGCAACACCTTACACCTGTCTGCATTAAACTCCAGCAACCATTTTTCTACCCATTCCTCCTTCAACCTATATTCACCCTATATCCAGCCTGTATCCCACCACCTCAATGATATATATCAACCACTTTGTTCAACCTCTGTCCAGTCTGTATCGAACCACCTTAATGATATATATGAACCATCTTGTTTAACCTCTGTCCAGTCTGTATCCCATCACCTCAATGATATATATCAACCATCT